>NW_021851539.1:505133-568960 GCF_003651465.1 Formica exsecta | reverse complement strand
AAAGAGTGAAAGAGTGCCTCGGTCGTGAACCCGAGGAACGACCTCGGTGAAACATCGTGTAAAGAGGAACGAGCAAGAGAGAGAGAGAGAGAGAGAGAGAGAGGGAGAGAGGGAGAAGAAAAAAAGAACGGGTTAAACGAGCAGAGAGCGTTAAGAAGAGGAGAAAAGATGGAATCGTGGAGAGTGATGCTGACAGAGAGAGGTTGATTAAATTAAACAGCTGCGAAAGACTCGAAAAGGTGGCTCGAACCACAAACAAAATTAAAACTTTTGCGCGCGATATCGCGTTTTAAGGACGGAAAGAAGCCGATGCGCGCGTATAAAAAATCGCTTGCCCCACGCATTACTTTCTAATTTTGAACTCGCCGCATCGCGTTGGTTTACATCGTGTCGCGAGATCGAACCGGCTACTGCCTCTCTGTTTATAAATTCTTACGGTTGGGGATGTACATATATACATCCCCCAGCGCTGGAATTTGTCAAATTACGGAGGGTATTAAACGGGGGACCGTTACCTCCCACGCAGCCGAAAAAGAAGATGAACGGAGACTATGCTCTTTTGATAAAACGGTGGGAATTAGGACACCGAGTAAAATTTCCTAAAATTGTTTTCCATTTTTAATTTATTAAATCAATTTTCAATCCAAATTACAATATTATACTGTAAATAGTTTTTGCTTTAATTTTTGGAAAACATCAAGAAATCTCAAATAGACAATGACACTATGTTGCCTTTAATTCCACGGCTTCAACAGGATACTGTGGATATTGATTATGAAAGAGCAATTATAAATAACAACTTCCTCAAAATTTTATCTCGGAATATTCTTTATGAGTTTTGAATTTTATATTTTGAAAGTGCATTCCGTCGCAGAAATATAAATGCGCGACGTGCGGAATGGCTAATAATAGAAGGTTGGCTTGCCGGCCAACAACGCCGGTTTGCAGTCGCGACTGGGTTCTATAGAGGCGTAACTTCCGTTAATATCGTGGCAGACTTGGTGCTCTTGGTGCATCTCGGTGCTCGCACATCCGCGTATGAGAATATCATACGCATTCCGTTGCGACGATTTCGTAAGCGGGGTCAGAAATTTTCGAGAGTGCACGAATATACGCACGAAATACATACCTGATGCGATAATATGTATTATCGCATTATACCGAAGTATATATAATTCGGATGTTCCAGAATACGATGATATTATTAAAATTTGATATATGCGAAAAATTATTGTTGCGTGTTTAACACTTAACGATGTATTTTATGTATCATCTTTTCATACGGCAAACTTATTAAATTTAATGTTCGTGCGATGTAATGTTCGTGCAAATTAATTTAATTAGCATATATAGGATAAAATCGACGAAAAATGCAATGCAATAAATAAATTTAAGCAAGTATTATTTAAGTGACTGGCAGGAGTTGCCTAACAAGCGCGCTACATATCCTCTCGACCCTGATCTTGCACGACCACTTGCGCGGACTATATTTTGCATAACCATAAACCGACGCTACTTCATCGAGTGGCAGATGGTTCACCATGCGCGTCCCTGAAGAGCTTTCTTTGCACACCGATACGGAGAAAGTCAAGTGCGCGGATCGAAGAGATCGGATTCACACACGCTTATTACATGCCGCATAGATTCTGCAAAAATGGACTGTGATAAATATAGCTAAATAAATTATTATTTTTGATATGTGTTATTATGATTAATTAAAAAATTTATAAATATATAAAAAGATTTATTATGAGAAGATTTACAAAGAATCTTGAAATATTTGAACATACAAATTTTTATCTGTATCTGATATCTTTAGAAATTTGTAGTGTGTTCCTTATAATTTTTAATCTTGAGATTAATGTACAAATAATCTAATTTTGACGTGTATCTTTATTCGATATAGAAATAATTAACGTATTGTCGAAATAAATGTATTTTTCATTATATTATTCGAAACGTTAATTTAACGCGTAGCGTCTTACGTTTTCTCGCTCCGTGGAATTTTTATTCTATCTCGCACTTTCTAGCTCGAAATTATATACGGGAACCGGTTACTCGTGAATGTTATTTATCGGTTCTACATTTCGCGTTCCCGTTGCCCAGTTTCAACTCTATATTAATTTGAATCTCTATATTAAACGTCTATAAATTCATCCTTCTTGTTCGCGCTAGAAGAAGAGAGAAGCCTATTATTCCAACATATTATATACTCTTTTACGAGGCGTCGAAATATAAAGGAGTTTATAGGATTATTGCAGTTGTGGCATTAACATTTTTCAAATCGAACGTGTCCGATTACCACCTTAAAGTCGCATTATCGAAATGCACTTATTTAAATTATTTACGATTTAAATTCTGAACGTCTCCTTCCAGGTGCGTCCACGGTGTGACCGCACGAGGAATCACGATGGCGGAGGTGGCGACGAAGAAATCGATCAATGTAGTAAGTAGTAAGAAGAGCGAGGTGTGCGGTGTTCAGTCTAACAACGGTTTGATTGATTTGGATGATTTAACCGCGAGTAACAACCAACTAATCTCATTGTGCGACGACGACGACGACGACGATCTCGTACTCACGAACAATACGCGTAACGAGCTCGATAACGAGGACAAGAGCCTGCAGGAGTTGATAGAGAGCGAGCTGGCGCTAAGGATTTGCTCGAGCAAGAGCGACGACGACGTCACCGAAGACCTCGAGGAGCAATCCGTCGTCACTCAACCGGAGACGATCAAGAGGATCGTCCTAGATCGTCGACAGGATCCTGTCGACATTAATGCGGAGTTTATAGCCGCCGAGAGCGAGCATTATTCACTGATCGAGGAACCCCATCAAAACGGTCACGTGTCCCCGAATGCCAATGTCGACATCGCGAAACCGGAACCGGTGTGTTTGCGCGACGAGAAGGAGGAAAATGTGCTCGTTGAGCAACCGGAAGTCCAGGCCGCATCGATAATTGTTCAGAAACCGTGCGACGACGATTGGCCGACGAGTCGAGACGAACCCATTGACAGCGAAGAGCATCAGGCAATCACCAAGGATCACGTCGTGCCTGCCACAGACGTCCCGGACTCTAGTAACGTCACGAGCGATCTCATCGACACGTCGATCTCCCAACCTTTGGAAACTTGTTCCGTACATGAGAAGGAGGAACTTGCACAAAAGATGCCGGACGACGCGAATCTTTGTTGCACCGATGTCAATCAAGAAAATGAAATGAATGCTCAAGACGTCGCTCAAGACACGTGCACTGAGCAAGCGTTGCTTTCGAGCAGCCAGCAGTTCTCCGACAACTTCGACGAAGCGCTCTACCAAAATCGAGATTCCAGTAAGCAGAAGTTTCCTTTCACGAACGAAGAATCTTCCGCGAATGAACATATCGAGAAGCTTGAGGATTCCTCCGGACATGTCGAGGAAAGGATTTCGACGTCGCCGATTTCTCAGGACAAACAGTCACCTTCCGAAATCATCGAAGAGGCAGACTCGAAGCTGAACGAGAAGCACGAGGAGGATTCTTGCTGCACCAGGAAGCAATTTGAAAATTTTGACGACGGTATCGTTAGCCAGTCTGAGATCACGGAGACGGCCAGTACGCAGGAGTTCCTCGCTATGGAGCGTCGCGTGCTGAGCGAGGAGGTCAACCAAGAAACGCCTCAGATCGTGGCATCGCCAGAGATCACCGGTTCATTGGCAACATCGGGATCGATCCTCGAGAGCGAACCCATCCCGGAGTGTCCGAAGGACATCGCGGAGGACGCGCAGAACCCGGTGGACGAATCCTCGAGCGAGTTGTCGGCTTCGGATTTGACATTCATCGAAAAGACCGAGATTGTGGTGTCGGACACGAGCGTGACCATCTTCTCGGAAACGAAGCGGATCGTCGAATGTGCCGACGAGAATTTGGACTCGTGGACCACGGTCGAGGAGGCTACGAAATCAGCCAGCGTCGAGGAGGAAGGCGAGACGGAACGCAGCGATGACGTTAACGAGGCGACGAGAGACGATAACGAGGGGAAAGCAGACGATTCGTTCGCGCCCCCCGCGTCCCCCCGCGCGCCCCTGGCCACACCGGACGAAACGGAGACGAGCGATGTTTCTAACGCCTGCGATGTAAGTGTGCTTTTTTCGTGAATTAACTCGACGCCCACGCACAACGAAACGGCTCGAAGGAAAGAAGGAGAGAGAGACTCGAACAGCCGACAAGATCTGTTTATATATCTGTATAAATCGAATCTTTGCACTCGCAACTATTTTCAGTGTTTAGGAATTAAAGTTAACGATATGTCACTATCATAAACTTTATGACAATGACATATTGATTTAATGTGAGTGCAAAGCGTTGAGAAAATTCACCGTTTTGAGTCACGGCACTTTCTTTCGAACCAATCGTTCCTACAGGTAAGAGTAAAATAATCGTTTTATTAGTAATTAATGTGCTTTGATATGCCCCTGATATTTTATCAATGTCGAGTAACATTACTGTTATCACCGTTTTAAAAATTGATTACTCTTTCTATTACTTATCATTAAAATAATGTCCGATTAATTCCGCGAAGAATAATTCCACGTTTCATTAACGTCTGACTATTTCACACATATACAGATCGTGTAATTTATGTATCTTGAAATTGATAGGGTTGTTTTCTGCTTTTGCCGGTAAAGAGCTGCGTACGCATAGAACGCGCCATAATTTAAGCAAGCGCGTTCGGATTTGCTTGTGTTGAATAATTCTTGCGAGTGCATTGTGAATCCACTCCTCCTAGCAATCTCCGCAAGACTAATTGCGCCATCGCTCTATGTAACTCCTACGCATGTTTTTACACGTTTGCGCGATTAATCTCGTTTATTCTTTTTTTTTTTTTCGATAACGTTTGCGTCCAGGTAAGCGATTCTCAGAACGCCCGCGGGATCCACATATAACGTGATGATACTCTCATCGACGTGCGTTGAGTTTTTAGTAAACTGATGTTCCTGTTATACAAATTATACGGCGATTGCTGAAACGTGTTACTATTAATCCGTTTAATTAATTTTCCAATTTTCGACGTGCTTGAAAAAAATAATCGAGAACGAGTGCAAATAATAATTAATAGCAGATAATCTCTTTTCCCGCTCCTTCCCTTATTTACCATTATCCATTCATTTCAACATTCCTGCACAATTGCAGCTTATGACTTGCAACATATCTTTCGCTACAACTCATTACTCGTAAAATACGAACCAGTATTATCTGTCTTCATCTCCTCATACCCTCGAAGGTACACCCTCTCACGATCAGCGGCGCGTGACGATCGCTCACGCCACAAATTTCATGCAAATGCAAGACGTACAACGGCAACGGAAGCCGGGTTATCAGCGCAAATTTTCGTATCAGTCCGTGAAACGTCGCTTATCATGCGGCGGTACAATGACATTTGCCTTCTTGGTCAAATTGATTTTCGAGAAATACTTAATCCTCGAAAGAGATATTTAATCCTTAATTGGTAACGTCCATTTTTCAACTCGTATATTTCATATTCTGTATATTCTGTTAAACTTGATACAGATAGCGCGATACAGATTTTTCACAAGAGATAATTTTCAATGGTTAATTTTACTGCTTGTGCAAATTAGGAAAATATAGAGGAGAGATAGTAAACGATTATATACACATAAATAATATAGTATTTTATCTTTGTTTCTTCCAACGCA
Source organism: Formica exsecta (assembly GCF_003651465.1). NCBI lineage: Eukaryota > Metazoa > Arthropoda > Insecta > Hymenoptera > Formicidae > Formica > Formica exsecta. The sequence continues at coordinate 563,268 of NW_021851539.1, read as the reverse complement.
ATACAAAATTGTATTTTATTTCTTTTTTATTTAATTTAAATTTAGAATATTAAAAATTTTTAACAAATTCTCTTTTAAAGCACTATCATGTCTCGTCCTTGTTTTTATCAATTCCTAAATGAATGTCCTTCTTTTTTATTGAATTTTCATCTTTTATGAGACGCAATATCATCAGTTTTATGTCACCAGTTAAGGGCCGACCAAGATCGAGGTCAAAGTCGATCGTACGCTGCGTATTCTGTGCTCGTAAGAACGGCTTTTGTCGGCCGCTTGCTCCTCGGGACGTTCCACCTCGGCTCGGTTCTGCTGGCTTGAGCAGCGGTATCCAAAGAGCTCTCACTTGGCCAATCGGTTCCACGTGCCCGGTGGAAACGGCCAATCGGGAAGCGCGTGCCACGCTTTGGAGAGCATCGAGTTTCCTGAACCCGTTACGAGACGCGCACGCTCTCTTCGGGAGACGCGTTCCTTCGGTTCCTCAGACATATCTGAGGCACCTCGTGCGTCTCTTCATATCGCCTCCAGCGTTCCGAGGATGATCATCGATCAGGTACGACCTGGACGACGATCGTTTTGATCCATCAGTGCTGGTGCAGGTCGCTGATGGATTCGATCGCGAGCGGGGGAGACGATACGGTTGTTGAGCAAGAACATTCGTCTTTTTTCTCTCCGGTCCCCCTTATAGTTCTCTCCTTCTTTCTCTCTCTCTCTCTTTTCTTCTCTCTCTTTCACTCTACGTCACTCCCACTATCGCTTCGGTCGCCGGCCGTCTCGCTCGCACTTGAAATCCGGCTTCAGTGATTCCTTCTTTCTTTCTCTGTCCTTCGTCGACCTCGTTGCTAAGGTGGACGCGCGTCCGTCATTCTGAGTGCGTGGCCGGTGCTAGAGACTGCTAGGATAAGTTTGCGAACATTGTTTTGTATTTTGTGAACCAGTGATGATGTGATCGGCGTGATTGCCTTTCTATGGGAAAATTCTCGGAGAAAAGATCAAAAGCGACTATCTTCCGGTTTTCTCGGGATGAGAGTGAATAATTAAAACATAGCGTGGACTTTCGAAACTCTGCTTCCGTACTCTTTCGTGTCAGAGAGCGCGTAAGTATGGAAAGTAGACAGGCTGTGAAATATCGCAAAGAGATTTGCTATAAGTTCTGATTGTTCCGAAGATCTTTGAAAAACAATTGACAAAGTGCATCAAAATTATTATTAAGATTCAATATACAAGTGTTTGAACATTTTCCCTTTCTTTTGTATCGCGTTGTCAGGATACGTCCGATCAACATTCAAACGAAAGTAAATATAAACGACGACGGAAATCGGATGTCGTGTCATGCTGGTTTCTAATTCTCGAGGTAATTAATAGTCGAACGTTACACGTCGTCTTGATTACCGGTGGTGCGCATTATGTCACGGTTTTGCGTTACGCTCGCGTAGCTCATGCGTTCCGGAATATTGCTTTTCATGCGCGAGACTCTTATCGGAAGTCTTCCTTGTCGGGCAGTCATACTTGTCGAGCAATTAAGTCGTTGCGCATAAATCGTCTCGGGGCTCTATGAACACCCAGGCGCTCTTATCACGCAATTGCCTCTACGATACGTCAGTGTTGAAAACTAGTTCCGCTATATTACGAACGAATCAAAATCCGTTCATCGTTCCGGTTTGATGAAGAGAACGAGAGCGACGCGCTTCTCATTCTTTTAATTTATAATTCGAAAATTAACATCTTTTTTCCAATTTCAATTTATGATCTTGAGCTCTTTTTTTTTATTCGTGAGCGCGCTTAAACTCTTTCCTCTGATAATTATTCCGTTACCTCAGCGTGTTATCGTAAGACTCGGGTTATTACGAGTCGAACAATTACAACTCGAGCCGAGAATCACGTAGGCGGGTGACGCTTTAATTGCAGCGTGCGATATCGGAGCAGTTCCGCCCGCGCCGGAGAAACCATATGATTAAACAAATATTCCGTCGCAAATCTTGCCTTTCTAACGTGCAGATGATCGCGTTATACACGCTCACGTATATACACATCGCGAATGAAGTGCGCTGAGAATATGTGGCCGATCATCATCCCAAAGAGTAGTTTGCAACGGGATATTTGGATAAGCATTGTGTTGGAGCAATAATTCTGGTTTGCCTGTAAAGAGAATTTGCAGTCGAAGATTGTGATTTTTTAGATATTGCCTTATTTATATAAAATATGAGCGATAAATAATTATATTAAATAATTTATTGTGATAGATAAAGATTTGTGATATTGTGGTTTTTCTATAAAGATAGGAAAAAAGTATCTTAAATTTTTTTAAGGAAGAACCGCGACTCTTTTATCGATAAAAACCGTGCAATTTAATTTATTATTTCTTTAGCACGTTTTCTAACTTACATTTTCCGCATCGTTTAGTATATTTAGTAAATCTTATTAAAAAATAAAATTTTACAGAACGGGAGATAGACTTTTGACAAAAGTGTTAAGCAAGGGAGATTTATTTTTTGCAACAAATTGTGGATCAAACAACAAAAATAACGTAAACAGTGCGTTAATATTATTTTTTTTTTCTTTCACTGCCCCATACATGTTTGACGGAAAGATTGCGTTACAATACCGTGAAATTGATATTATTGCTCGCAAATCACACTCGTTGGGCGAACGTAAACTTTCATGTCCCACCGCAAAGCCCGCGTTTCACTTACGTCGACGTGCGCAATAAAGTCCATTGAATCCCAGAGCGGCACAATAGCTGAATCTAATTTCCGCGATCCTATATTCCTTTCCGGGAGACCCGCGAGTGCCACATACGATATATGTAGTCACGAAAGAAATATATTCGGTATATCTCTAACGGAAGGAATTACCATTAGCATTTCCATTTTAATTGTTCGAGACGCGCGAAGAATCCCAGGGCGAGAATGCCATAAGAAAGGTTCAATCTCAGGTGTTCTAGATTTGATGTATTTACTCATTTATTACCTTCTTCTTTTCGTTGCAGAGCGAGAGCCGCGAGGAAACGGTGACCGCCAGTTCCACCGTGGTGACCTCCTCGAAGGTTGGAACGAAAACGAAGAAGAAGAAGATCGAGGGCGTCGCAGGTAACGATGCCACCTCGCCGAACCTTACGCCGCGCACAAAGAAAACCAAGAAGAGCAAGAAGAGCGATCTCGAGAAAGAGAACATCTCCGTGGTAAGTGATAAATCGTTTTGATAGATGCGCACGCGCGTGTGAGTGTGTATGTGTGTACGTATATATGTACGGGATGTCCCGCAGCTATCCGTTCACTCGTACGGATTCTCTAATAGCCGACTCGAAAGAAAATCTGATAGGGCGTCAAATCGAAGTTCCGTCGAATTAAAGTTATCATCGATGTATCGACGTTTTTTTTTTGTTAGAAAAACAATTGGATCGATGAATGAAGGAAATCAGCGATTATTCCGGGACACCCTGTATATACGTTTTGCAATATAAGCGCTATGTTTGCTAGTTTATTATGTTTTGTCGCGTCGATTATCGACACGGCGTATATATGTCACCGCGATTTCTTATCCAATAAACGCCGATTATTCGTGATTATCGGCGGTTACTCTAGAAACGTAAGTGAGGGCGGTCCTCCGACATGCGAAATGCGCGGGTATAAAATAACCGTGCACAGGAACCGTTATCACGTTAATTATTGCTTTGCTCGGTAACTCTTCGCCGACGGTGAAAACCGGAAACTCGCATTTTTCGTAGCTCATCTTCATACGCCGACTTTTCCGGATTTCGTCGGCACAGATATAGGAGCGAGTTTTCTATTTAGCTCCTCTTGGAATCAGAGATCCGATATGCTATCGAAGCGCTGATTAAGTGGAACAGCGAACGATATCAATTGAGATTGCGACGTTTCCCTTTGCAGACTACGTGAGCGCGAGCTTTTACTTCCGTTCCGTGTATCATCCTTTATAACGTTAACGTGTCGATGAAAAAAAAAAAAGATTAGTATTGATATTATACAAAAATTGATTGACTCAGCGAGATTTGAATACATTACAAGCGGCTAAGCAATTCGTCATCAATTGCAGAGGAAAGATTTTAAAATTTTATTATTGTTTCATTATGACTGTTACTATTTATGCCTTGAGTCATAAGGTAAACTTACAACTGCTCGAACAGAAACAACTTTAGTAATGATTTCAAAACAGTATTCACAACAATCGTGTTATACAAATCTTATTCCTTGATTATGTCAATTAACGGTATCATGGGATGTGTCTTGTTTATCGCGTGAGTATAATATACATATATGTGAGTATATATGTTTAGAATGTGCCGAATTTTTTTTTTTTTTTATTTTGTGTCACCAACCTAATTGTGCATATAAATTTTCTTTTATTTGCGAATTAGCTCTCTCTTGCAAAATATCGGTTCAATTACGCGTATCTGTGCTGATAAAATTGCATAAATTATTTGTGTTTGTAAACAGCAAAATGCGATAAATTTATTATCGTAAATGCATTGCTTTTTATATCAGTGGCTCGTGAAATTTTTTATCGAAGAATGGATTTCTTTTCTAATTGAAATAAATAAATTCGTGAACGAAATTCAGTGGAATCGTGAAATTAAGTGTTTTCTCGCTTACATTTATGAAATTCGAATTCTGAAAAATACATACATAAACAAAATTAATGCAACATATGATAATTATTTTTGTCGTTTGATATCTCATACGCGACTAATGGCTCGATGCAAATTAGCGTAGACGCAGCTTATTAATCTCTCACTGTTGCATGCTCAGTGTGTTTGTGTTTCTTTTTTTTCATCAGAACTGTAGCTTACGAGACGCAAGCATGCATACGGGTACTCGGCGATCGCATTCAGAGATGATCGATTTCTCCGACGAGGACGATTTATCGAACGTCAATGTTAAGTCACTGGTAAGTTGCGCTATAAAGCGTATTGCCCGAAAACTAACCGCAAACTAATAATTATAATCGAGATGTCATTTAATCTTTACGAATCTTAATCTAATTTTGTTATTAACATTATATATCTGGAAAATTAATTTTTGGTATCAAATAGTTTACATGATTATATACAGAATGTTTCAAAATTATCTGATGTCCTTTCATCTTTTTACATTTAAATTTTTGCAAACGGAGCAAGTCAATTCTTAGAATCTGTCAGCATAAAATACATCTTTGACACATTTAACGTAAACCTTAATTAAACACTTAGTATTTTCTCTTTCTTCTCGTTTTCTTCGTTTCTCTCGGTACAGATCTTTTTTAGTGATGTATTTTACATGTTTATTATGTATTTTACGTTTGCGAGAGATGCTATCTTCTAGCTTTAATTTTTTGCAAATGAATAAACGCATGCACGAGACTTATCTGAGTCCTCATTTCGCGAATTACTAGACACGATCGCGGAAATAACGGCTGGCGCAGCTCTAAATAATTAGCGTGCTATCACGCTAAGCAACTAAGAGTTACTTTTTGCGCGATGTCTGATTAAGGGCGTCGATGAGATTACATTGTCACTTTCGGGAATTGCGTGCGTAATTTTGCTCTTACGCGAGTAAGTAATGAGAACAAGTAATGAACCAACACACGATCGAGCGCGTTTTATAAAGTCGCTTTTTACGAAAAAGAAAGTTATAGTTTCTTTTTATGTCATTAAATCGGAACGAATCGTTCAAAGAAATGACGATTGGTATTAACATATAATTAAGTAAAATGCATATTCCGTGCGAAATTATTCCGTGTAATCATGGTTTACAGCGCGAGATCGCGCAAAAACGCACTTTAGCGGACTCAATATTCGTTGTTTGCATGCGTATACTCACCGATCCGCGCCTGCATTTTGTTCTTCTTCTTTTTGCGCATGCAGACACAGAACTATGTCTCGGAGACGAGCCGTAGCGATCAGGAGAAGTTGTCTAGAGAACGAATCGCGACCGGCGTGTCCATCAAGCAATTAGTAAGTAACATGTAGATGATTACATATATATGTATATGTTTACATTTACAGCGAAATATGTGGAGATTAATACAGAAGAGATAAGCTCGTTGTTTTATCGAGCATTTTTTTTTCTATAAGATAGAAAGTACCTCGTTTCTTTTTCTATCGATAAGATTGATAATCATTTCATACGCTTTCGCCGCAAATTTGCTTCGTTAATAGCCGATACATTTGTCAGATGTATTTTGTCACTAACAGTGTCGCAGCTTTGGCGACATCTCGAACATGAGCGACGGCGATCAGGCGGCTTTTGGGAAAACGAGCCACGCGGTGGAGATCGAAGAGGTTTGTATACATAATCTATTATAATCCGTTCAAACGTGCATCAAATGTTACGTAAACGTAATGTGTTTGTTTTGTCTTGCTCATTGTAGTCGAAAAAAATATTATAAGCAACAAATTTAAGTACAAAATGCTCATCTTTTTATTCAAACTAGAAAGGTTGAGAGAAACTTTTTTTTATACAAAATAGGATAAAATAGAATCTTGAAATTATTTTTTTGTTTAATAAATGATTTTAAAGATAAGATTATTTTAATAGCTTTATGACAATTTTCTTGAATAACAGAATTTTTTTAAATTTTCTTGAATAATTTCTTGAATCTATTTCTTAATAGAGTCTTTATAAAATTTTATTTTTTGCATAATCAATATTTTTTTATATTTGTAAAATAAATTTACTCGCAATTTCTTTCTTACATTTAGTAACAAAATAAGAAGAGATTGCGCCGCATAAAATTTGTGCAAGCATGCGAATGCTTATTAACGATGTCGCAAATTAGTTTTCGGCATAATATGTACGACAGGAATGAGGAATGCATTATCTAACTTTTGTTACTGCATGAGCCACTTCCGATATTTGCTTCATAACGTGGCGATTATCCAAATTCTAAACAAATAATATAAACATTTTAATAATATACTAATCACACATCTAGAGCGCGAGTTCTGTGACATGAAGTGCTGATTTAATGCATAACATTTTTGTTCTAAAAAATATTATTTTTTTTATAATACAACAGAATTTTTGCAACAAAACATAGTCTTGTATATGTTGATTAATATTACGCAAATAATATTTTATCAGATTTTATTGCACAATTAAGAATATAGATAACAAAATATTATAATATTTCAAAAATTATATGCAGCATGAAATATCTTCATATCTTCACTTTGAATAGAAAACTTTTTCTCGTGTCTTTAATAAGACGATCCATTATCGCTTACGATCGATATTTCACAGAACTCGCGTCTCTCTTGAAACGACTCACCGCTAATTTGTATTCTCGTTGACGCTCTCTCGCTCGTAGAAAGCGAGGTCGATGGGTGACCTGAGAGTATGCGAGCAGGGTTACACGAAATTCACCAAAGACGCGCCCGTCTTCGCCGGGGTGTCGGTCAAGGCCCTCGTAAGTACCTTTTGTACGTGACACGGACAACATCGGAATCGGCCGAGCGACAATGGAGCGATGGATCGCGAACCCGATCTAACGAAACTGTGTATCTTTTATCGCGGCTCGTGATCGGCAATTTCTATCCGAGAGTAACGATTTATAGAGCGGTGGGCGTGTAATTGTTTTATCCTATCCGGTATTTGAAGGCCATCGCTTATTTGCCGCGTTCCCATTAATCGCGAATAAAATCAAACGAACGAAAAAATAGTAATGTTGCGTTTTACAAGAGTCAATTTATAACATTTGCGATCATTTCCGTGGAAATGGAAGGCGATTAATTTCTATTGGCTTTAAAGCATGGGTTTTAGTGTTTGAATAATTTAACAGCTCTCACGCAGAAAGTAATCCGATCGATAACTGACAATGGACAAAGTTGATCTCGCTGTTGACATAAATCTGTATCTTATCTCTTTAACGCCTTTTATTAATTAATTAAATTTATTTCGTAGAAACATGGCATCATTCAAACTTGATAAGTTAAAACTACAGAAGATTTAACTTTCATTTAATCTCATAATTTCTTAATAATACGCAAATCTTTCGTCGGAAAGCGATCTGAGAAAGGAATTTCGGTAATATGGGTTCTCTCCTTGAATGAGCACTCGGTCAAGTACAGTGTGCTCCGAGAACTCGCATGCACACCGGAATAGTTCATTCCATCGCGCCGCGAATGCCGTCTCTCCATTTATGGAAGGGCCGACTTGATAATAACCCACTACTCATTTGGCCTACTTCAGCCGATTGCGTGGAAATGCGAACTCCGGATGGAGTTTTTTTGCTCCATCCGCCGATTATCGGTTATCCGGTTATCGGGTTTTCGGTGCACGACTTCGCTCCCGGCAATGTCGACGGGGCACGTGCGCCCCGTCGAAATTTCACATACTCGCCTGCGTTTTCCGCCGTTTTAGATCCGAATATGGGAAAGGAAAGCGGGAAAAGCGGGTCAAACGTCTTCGCGAGAATTAACGCATCGAGGTTGCAATGTTGCTAAATATGTCGCAAAGAATGTTAGAATTGTTAGAATCTTTATTTTAATTGCAAAATATTGAGATAAGCTAGAGTGACTGCCAAATAAAAAAAGTAGAGCCATGGGTAATCAATAATAAATGTGTGTGTAAACAATAAATATATCAAGGAATTATAATTTTAAATTTTTTTAGATAAATTAGTAATAATAAAACGCGATATTCATCTTTTATCCACACACATTAACTTTCACCATAACGTGATCTAAGGAGTCTTGCTCCGATCTTATCGGAAAATTGTGTTACCGATGAAAGACGTTTGATTAAAATCCTTTTTATTCCAATTAAAGAAAGAAAGAAAGACGTAATTCAATATAATTTGATTCTATGATTCTATGCGACGCATAGAGATATATCGTGTTAACGATAATGCCATCCCATTAAACGTTTGTGATCGTATCGCTTTGTTAAAGAAAGCTTACTGATGCGACTGATAGAGCGTGACGGTGCCGAAAGCAAAGACGATTCGAGATGAAGCGAGTGAGCTCGCGAAATGATCGGCTGACGCGATTTAACGAATAAATTCCGTGCTACTTCCAATGTTGTCCTTTGTCGTTCATTTTGTTTGTTCCCTTTTCCCTTTGTCGTCTGATGCAGCAGTTGGCAAAGTTTCGATCGAGGCGATTAAAACGCCTCGCACGCAGACGAGGGAGAAGCCGCGCGTATTCCCCAAGGTCCATAGATATCAGAATTTAAATTTAAAAAAAGTTGTTTCTTCAAAAGAGACCGATAAATCGTACATAAATAATTAAAGGCGTAAATCACAGACTGCGAACGAAATATTGAGAATAGAGAAAGACTGCTTAACAATGTGTGGTGTCGTCCGTAAAGCAAATATCTTTGCTTTACCGGCGGTCCTTCGCGTAAGATCGCCTTCTCCCTCGCTTGCTTCAAGGACGTGCATTTTATATTGAGTGTACGGCATACAGAATGTACGTATGCTTAGAAAAAAAAGAATTAATACTCTCGGACGTAAATATTAGCGAAGACTCTCGAGCACCGTCTCCGCCTCCGACGATGATGATAATGTCGTCGCATATATACTTGTCCTCGGCCGCGTGAGGGCTATCTACCTGCAAATTATGATTTTAAAATTTCCGACCGCGTCGTTGGCGACGCCATAACCGTGGATAATGAGTATAGCTAACTGCTGCATTCCGTGATAAGTATTCGAGTACCGTATTTCGCCTGTTGTTCGTTTTTACGCTACCGTTTTACTAACTCGCGGCTACCATCTCTGTTCTTCTCGACATCTACCTCTTCCCGGCATGCGAAACCCTAAATTGACAATCACTGAAATCGACCCCGGGGGACAGAGGGCTTCCTACTGTAGTTTGGCAAGCTTAACGAGCGAGGGTAAGGACAAGGATCGTGCATGCGAGAAGCCGAAACTCGAGGTAAGAAAAATATTGACAAGAGAGAGAGAGAGAGAGAGAGATAAAGCGCGATAAGATCGATTCGTACAGAGGTTTGACTTGACCCAGAGTTTTTGACTGCTTTTGCCATCTTTTTCTCAAGAGAGAAAGAGAGATATATGCTTCGCTTGTTTAGCTTGCGATTGATTTTTTCTGCCTTTCTCAGACCTTTGTACGAACTTCTCGGAGAATCAATGTTACTCTTTTGTAGAGACTAAAAATTGCGATAAAACTGATGCAATTTATGATGTTTATGAAAATACGTATTGTAATAATTGTGTATAATTAACATTAGCTCTCTCTGGTACAAATTATTCTCTTACAATAGAATATATCAATCTTATACCAAGGTCCAAATAAATTTTAATATTTTAATGATGTTGCACGTGTAATTTTCATTTCCATATACGATGATAATTTTTGGAATTTGTTTCTTTCTTTCTAATCTACAACCATTTTTCCTTGCTTCGTTGTTATTTTGAGAATAGTTAAGGGTTGCGGAAGATAAAATTTTCCTGCTCCGTAATAATGCTAGAAAAAATGTTTGTTTGCAAAATTTCTCTTTCCTTTTTATCTCTTTTCTTTTAGCTTTCAGATTTGTAGTATCTATTTTCTGACAAGATCACTGTTTATATTTACAGAAATCAAGCTTTAACAAATTCGACGCTCTCACCAAGAAGACAGTTCTGCACGTACGTTCGGTCGATGCAGGAAAAGTGCAACAGCAGCTAAATGCCGTAAGTCTATCTTTCTTTCCGTTACTCGCATATTGTCAAACTCCGAAAACATATATATCGTTTTTACATAAAATATTTTACAAATATAATTAAAAAAATAAGAAGAAACGTAAAACACGATTCGCTTACAATCAGAAATTTATAAATCCTTTATTTGATATCAAAATTATATTCAAAGTTATATCTTATCTGTATCTTACACATTGCACTAAAATTGTCTTTTTTTTTTTTTTTAAATTATCGTCTTCTGGATGCAATCTGTTAAACTCTCGCTCTTAACGCACATACTTAAGTACACGTTTAACCGGGAACGAGACGGTGCTGGAGAAAATCACCTGCTCGTCTCTCGTAAAGAGGCGGCGTAGAGAGTGAAAGTCGCGAAAGGCGCTAATGAATTTGACGCTTTGACAGGTGGGTCAGAGCGGCGATGCGAATACGAATTGTCGCAGCTGCGGCAAGGTCGTGTTTCAAATGGAGCAGACAAAGGCCGAGGGTCTGGTCTGGCACAAGAATTGCTTCCGGTGCGTGCAGTGCGGCAAACAGCTCAACGTGGACAATTACGAGAGCCACGAGAGCACGCTCTACTGTAAGCCGCACTTCAAGGAGCTCTTCCAACCGAAACCGGTCGAGGAGTCCGAACAACCCGGTAAGATGATTACTATGTCTCGCGCGAGCGCATACGCTTTTCACAAGCCGCGGCCCCGCGTTAATCCGCTTAAACGGATCGCTCTCTCGCGAATATTACACGTTAAATCTTAACGCGGATACTTAACGATCGATGTCGATCTCGTCGTCTAGCCGCTAATCTCTCGGCGAGGAGGACTTTGCGCGGATAAAGAACAGGCCGGAATGTATTAAAGTAACGTAAACGCATGAGATACGTTTCGACGGGAAAATTGGAAGAGATAAAGTTGGTTCTCGCGGTGCTCGTAAATTTCTTTCGCTTTAATGATTAGCCGGGGCGTTCGATTAATCCCAGCCGCTCGTCGCAGGTTTTTGTATTTTTTTTTTTTTTTCCCCGGTAACAAGATATACGTTCAGAGATGAGTATGTAGAACAATTGAAAGCAAGGTTGCATTCTTGATGTAGAGATAACAGAGAGGAAGTTGTACGACGTCAGACAAAGACAGAGTAGTGCATAAGGGGATCTACATGTAGCATAATGCTGTGTTAATTGCTGGCATAACTTGCCGAGTATACGTCGTCGCGGACTTACTTTGTTATAAGCTCTTAGAGTATAGAGAATAAAATTACAGTGTCCTCTTTTTTCTCTGTCCCTCTCCCCCGTATAATTACATGCGTGCACACGCGCGCGAAGAGAATGAGTGGTATCGTTAATACGACAAAGAGTTTGTCTTGTGAACCCCGCAGTGCGACCTCGAAAGCCGGAGCTGATCATACGGGAGAACGAGCCGAAAGAGTTGCCACCCGATGTGGTCAGAGGTAACGATATTCGACAGGCGTGTGCGTGTGTGTATACGTGTGTGGAACGCGATCTGGAGATTGCTCCTAACATTGCGTGTCCCTTTTGGCGAGTGGCTTCTTTAACCATTGATTGGCTCTATCAGATCGAAAAATTATCTGTGCATCAAATCGTGTCTCAGCATCAGCGTTTTCGATTAATAGAACATAGGGGATGTGAATTTGTTTTATCGTACCAAAACGAGGGTCGATATTTGTTGGTATATTTTACAAAATTACGAAACAGCTAATTCTACCGTCAACAGTAATATTAATCTTTTTTTTTTTTTGCATGAAAAATTGCAGTGATCAATATAATTTGGTTAGCAATAACGCTATTAACGTTTTAAATTTGCTTATAAAATTTTCTTTAATTTTTTAACGTATTGTATATATTAATTTTATCTTATTTTACATTTGTTGTCAAGATTCTTTGAAAGATTTATTATTAAATATTTGTCATAGCTTATAAGATATCTAGGAAGCTGAAATAAAAAATACATACAATTCAATTATAACTTTTTCGTTTGCGTGGGTAAAAGATCATCAAAATCATATATTATTTTATATATGACATTACTAATAGCTCGCGAGGAATAAGCGGTATCTGATACCTCATCATAAGTATGTATAACATCCACGAGAAAATAAAAAAATTATATGAGTTGTAATGTGATCTACATAACGTGACTATACGCTATCTTATCGAGGCGATTGCCTCTTTTTCTTTTTAACACTAGTTCTTTTAACAAGATTTTCTTTTATTTTGGACGCTTTTTAGAATTTTGTATCGTGTGTGCAACTTTGTCTTTTTCGCGAATCAGCGTGTTCTCGTGTGGCGGTCTAACAAATCTACCGCCGAGGAGATAGAGTGTCTAAATGTTTGAACAGGAGCGGAAGAGAGCATCGCGGGGAGTGAAGTAAAGAGATCTCTTCTCTAAATTTTTCAGCTTCCGACAAACCCGATCTAGGACTCGAGGAGCTCTCAAGCTTAAACGTCAAGTCGCGCTTCCAAGTCTTCGAGAAAGCTAGCGCAGAGAACGTCAATGAAATCGAGAGATCGCCGTCGCAGATCGCCGTCAAGAGATCGCCCAGCATCCTCAGTAAATTGGCCAAGTGAGCAATCAATGACTGATTTCTTATACGAGGTGTAAAAACGCTGACTAAAAATCTATCCAATTGTAATATATTCACAGAGTAGAATTTCACATTATGTCTACGTACTAGCTGATTCGAGTCACGTCTCACTTTTCGACCATATACGGCTCTCTCTTTGTTAATCTTAAACCGCGATATCTTACCGTGACACAGATTTGCTTCCGTAGGATGCATAATGATGAGTCTGTAATTTCGTAGGGCTGGCATTCCTCGGTGAGCTAGTAATATTCTCCATCGTGTTTATTTTTTATGTAAAGGATTAAAATAATAATATTCGAGTAATTAAAAGTAATTAAAATTTTGATATACAAGCAAATAATAAAAATATTATAATTATATTATTACACTTCTGAATGTAATAATTACAAAAAAAATCGTCTTTTATTAACAAATTAGTATTTATCGAAATAGAAACGCATTAAGAGAAATTTCAAGATTTTAATTATGATAATTATGTGAGATGTCGAATATAAGTCTCACCGTTGAAAATCTTATTAATCTACTTCGTATACGACACAACCGGTACGAGCGACATTTTCGCGGTATTCAGCAGTCAGCAGTTTTCTTTTCATAACTTGAAACTCGAGAAAACACGCGAGCAACAGAACATGTTACAAGCGTAATCGGAATATCTGTAACCGCCTTGCATGTCTTCTCATGCAGATTCCAAGCGAAAGGCATGGATATTGGCGTGGCGGACGAATCTCTCAATGGCATACCCTACGAAGAATCGAGCGAAAGTGAAGACGACGTCGAAACCGAGGAGACCGAAGGTGAGATAAATGAGAAGATATTGCAATCAAAGAAAGACACGCCATTAAAATTTTATATCATAAATTTATTAGATTTAGCACGAATGTGAATTTCTCCCTTAATTTAAAACTAAATTTAAAACTTTTTCTTTTTTTTCCACTAAACGTTTTTTTCATACATGTTCTTTTCATGCTGAATTTGTATTAATTTTTTCGTAATATTTTTCAGAGGTGGAAAACGAGATCGTGAAGGCAAAACGTACCACGCGCGAACGACCGATCAGTTTCTCAAAGATGGACGACATCAAGAATCGTTGGGAATCCACCAGTCAACAGGGAAGGCGCGAGATTCAGCGCGAGGCTAGGAAAGAAGAAATCGCAGGAATCCGCTCGCGATTGTTCATGGTAATTTACCTCTGTAAAAATAACCAGATAAAAAAATAATTGAATGTAATTATTTCAAAAGAAAAAAAAAACTTTTTTTTTTTTGAGAAGATAGTTTTAGTACATCACACTAGTTATTTATTATTATTCTTTTAATATCGCAATACGTTCTCTATTATAATTTTTCTCTCCCTCTTTTTCTCTGCTTTGCAGGGTAAACAGGGTAAGATGAAGGAAATGTATCAACAGGCAGTAGCCGGAAACGACCGCGTCACGAAGATAAATGCGGCGGAGGAGATCCAGCACTCGACTGCCCACGCTCGTTCCATCAAAGAGAGATTTGAACGGGGAGAGCCAATCGCGACTTCAGACGACGAAATCGACAGTAAACCGAAACCGGAGAAAGCCGACGAGGAGGTGATCGCAGCAGGTACAAATTGATATTTTCACTAATTAAATGACTTGCGAATTGAGAGCTATTGATACAAAAAGAGATATAATTATATCGCCAAAGAGATCGAAGAAATATTTAATCGAAAATACTATATTACAATTATATGAACGTAGAAACGGAAAGGAATTGTGATAATTGGAAATATATATAATAAAAGATCTATTTGCAGTGAAAATTACAAAAAAAGAATATCATCGCTTGTATCGTTTTATGTTTCGAAGTCAACTGAACTATCGGTAATTATAAATGAATGAAAGTAATATATGAGGTGAGATTTGAATAAAAACCCAATATTTTTTAATAAGATTTATTTTACATTCGTACTGCTGTCAGGAATTAAGAGAAAAGCTTGAAAGAAAGCAACTAATATTGCTTATAATATACGAGAGATTAATGCAAAAACTCTTTACAGAATAGAAGACTGTGTTAAGAGGTCATATTAATATTCAATGGTTTTTGTGAGATTTATTTTTTGTTTCGGATAGAGACAGACCATTATAAGTTGAGCAGGAAGTCGCGATCGCTCTTTTTGGAACTGGACGCTACTGCAGCGAAAACAGGACGTCCAGTAACGCCAGTACATCCGAAGACGCCAACCGAAAACCCACGACGTGCACGTCAAGGAAAAATACTGTATTTGAGACAAACATATCCGCTTTTGCGCAAGAGATATGAAACGTAAAAATATTTGCGCGATATACAAATGTCATCGCGTCTATAGTGACGATAATTTTCGAAATATCTGCGAAAAAGGCGTTCATGGGTCGTCAAGTCTCAGACGATGTGGTACGCAGCTCAGATGCGACCGAGGAGGTTCACGTAGAAACGTCGGAAATTTCAAACAAGTTCAAATTCTTCGAGTCCTACAAGGAACCGCAGAAACAGCGAAAGCAGTTTCGCATCACGCCTCCTCGCGACGGTCAAGTCAAGGTTCGATCCTTCGACTTTATTGTCGTTGATTGATTCACGCTTCTCTCTGTGTAATTTGATCTAACAAATGCGTGTGCGTGTTAACTAATTAAGTAATTGCATAATGTATCGCATTACATACTCGGTGGAATACGACTTTCTAATTTTTTTGATTTATTATTCGATTAAGTCGCCTCCAAGATTCATCTTTGAAATCTTTTAGACAAATCTTTAATTTGTCTGCTAAAATTACAAGTTCGTAACAAGTTCTACGTATTTTAATAATATAATTTATACAATTTATTTTTAATTTGAAAAATATTAATTTTTTGGTTATTAAAAGATTTACTCTTTTCTCAAGTACATATATTTGTTAAAAAATTATATTTTTTAAACATTTAATTTAATTTAATTTCTCAAAGTAAGAGACTCTGGAAATTCTCTTTATTATTAGCTATTATTATATATTATATTATTTATTCATATTATCCGATGTCGCTCAGTTTAATACTCAAAGCAAAAGTTGCGTCAAGGAAAAATACTGTATTTGAGACAAACATATCCGCTTTTGCGCAAGAGATATGAAACGTAAAAATATTTGCGCGATATACAAATGTCATCGCGTCTATAGTGACGATAATTTTCGAAATATCTGCGAAAAAGGCGTTCATGGGTCGTCAAGTCTCAGACGATGTGGTACGCAGCTCAGATGCGACCGAGGAGGTTCACGTAGAAACGTCGGAAATTTCAAACAAGTTCAAATTCTTCGAGTCCTACAAGGAACCGCAGAAACAGCGAAAGCAGTTTCGCATCACGCCTCCTCGCGACGGTCAAGTCAAGGTTCGATCCTTCGACTTTATTGTCGTTGATTGATTCACGCTTCTCTCTGTGTAATTTGATCTAACAAATGCGTGTGCGTGTTAACTAATTAAGTAATTGCATAATGTATCGCATTACATACTCGGTGGAATACGACTTTCGCTAAAAAAAGGATTTACTCTCTATCGAGTTAGAAAAAAAAAAAAAAATATAATAAAACTCGCTTGATCAAGTAACTGATGTAAAAAGAAACGTGTATAAAATTATTACGTTACTAAAAATAATGCTTTCAACAACTATATTTCTTTTTCGATATTTTCTTTTGCATAGTTTATTTTTATCGTATTTCAAATGCAGCATATTATTACTCACGCAATGACGTTATTTCTCGCTGATAAAGACTTTTTGATTATCGATAAAGCGGCGATATATGTACAGATATCTTGAAACATTGATTTACATCGATATTAACGATACGAGGCTAAAATGCGCGAACATAAATATAAGTTTTCGGAGAAACAGCGTGATCTCATTTCCAATTAAGACCGCAGAAATATTTGCAGTCAAGCGTGTTTGCCTGTTTCATATTGCATCACGACTTTAACCATCATCTGCAGTTTTATGTTTTAATACTTTATTTTTAATTTAATATTAACTGGTTTTGTTACTTTCCCCGATTAAATGGCGCCCCTTGCGTTAAATAACTCGTGTTACTTAACAGAACTACTCAAAACTGTCTCATAATGATCGACTCCAAAATATATTGTTAAAAAATTTATCATTATTAGACTCAAGCTCGAAAACAGCCTATATATAGTTAAAAAAACTATGGTCATTTTTCTAAAAATTGGAAAACTGTCCAAATCAAACAATATGAAGTAATAGTTATAATAACTAACTCTCTTTAAAATATGATTTATTTATATTTTAATGCACTATGTACACACAACTACAATGCGTTTGAAAAAAGATAAGAGCCTCCTGAAAAAATATTATGTTGCGATAAAATTTTTTAAATCATGTTTTTTTATAAATAATATACCCAATATTTTTCAAGAAACAAAATATTATGCTCTCGGAAAATATTCTAAAATAATTTTAATTCCAAATACACAAAGTATTTAGAATGAAACACTTTTATGAAATATTTATTACTCGCAAAAGTCGTTTATCTCGCATCCGAAAAACAGGAACCCCCCATTTCTCTCTCTCTCTCTCTCTCTCTCTCTTTTTCTTTCTCTTTCTGTCGGTGCATCCCTTTGGAATGCGCGTCTATCGATAATTATCGGAGCGCGATAACGAGATCTCGGCGTCGCTCGCGGACGCAGCTTATAATAAAAGGCCCCCTGTATGAAGGGTCCGGCGATGCGTCGCGCACACAAGAGCGAGTCGACGTTCCAACAAACCGGGCTGTCCTTGAACCCCCCCGAAGTGGTCAGCGCAGCAGCAGCAACAGCAACCATACTTTTACCGTTAGTATTCCTGCGTCCTTCCATTCGTGAAGAAGCAAACGGGCAACGAGCAGACCGGGAACTCGGCGGGCCCCGGGGACCCAACCAAAGGAGGGCGCGAGTGCGCGCGCGCGCGCGCGCGCTCGAGACGAAGCCCCCCTCATCGTCGGTAACTCACACACCCGAAGGGGAGGAGTACATATTCGTCGTATCCTCCTCGTGTGAACGGCATAGCAACCGGCGACCGGCTGTCGCGACGAACTTCTCACGAACCGGAGAAAGAGAGTCTCCCTCGAGAACGCGTCGAAGGTGGCAGACCGTTTGAGCGACGACGCTCAGTCTTCATCCGCTCGCCGAGGAAGCGTTATTAAATATTGCGGAAAGGTAATTATCGCGATCAAGTCGCATTCCGTAATTACGATCGTCGAAAGTACTGAACTTTTGCGGTACATATAGTCTCTCAAGATTTCTCTCGGTTGAGGATCTCTCGGTGTTTGACCGGCGCCATTAAAAAAAGCGACGCGAATTAAAGTTTCTAGTTGACAGTTCTAGTTTCAGTTTGACAGATAATCGACGCTCTGGTTAATAACATTTCTCTGCAATCGCGATCAATTCTGCATATATTCTTCGGCGAGATACTGTGATCGTGATTATTCGAGATTTTGTTAATTAATGATTATCTGGTGTCTGTGCGACGCGTTTGCTGAGAGCGATGGAGATTCTCTAACAATTAACGGAAACATAATTAATGGCGTTGAACGCATCAGTTAATAACGTGCAATTGCGATCAGATTTTTTCAGAATACCGCTTTTCTTAAATAAAGATCGTTCGATGTTTGAATAACGCATTTTTATCCGAAATTGTCGGCGAAAGTTATTTAGACTGAAGATAATTAACCATCTGTTTAATTAACTGTGCATTCGTGCTCGATATCTCGACAAAATCAGCTTCTTGCGAATATTGTGCTTAGTATAGCGATATATAGTACTCCAGATCTTATCAACAGCAAATTATTCTATATTGAGTGATACATCTTATATTTCGCTCGTAAAAGAAGTGTAAATTGCGCGAGAAACTCTGATATGAAAGTTTCAATTATCATATTTAGAGAGAGAATTATTAATACACATTGCGCGTGTTATCGCGCAATGTGTTCCCATCGAATTGTTGATTGTTTTAATTGCTTTTCAACGTACACATGTGTACGTACAATCGAGATCTTTTTTTCTGACTTCGCGTTGCGTTTCCGTTGATGGTAATCTGTGAAGGAACGGACGTCGCTCGCGGGGCGCAATCTCGTCGTCGCGGCTTGATTTGCCGCTTGACGTGCCGGGAGAAGGATACCGTGTGATCAAATATCCTTTCTGGACTGGTGATTTTATGGAATTCCGCTGGAAGTACGCTCCCGTAGCTCCTCTCTCGCTCTATATTACTCCGATATGAAGTCCGACTTAATATGAAATCCGGCCACAAGAATCGTTGTATCAAAACGTTGCTGTGCGTTGCCCTCGATACACCTTAATTAAAAATCATAGCCTCCGTGTTAATTAGCCAAATTAAATTCTTTAAAAGCACGCCGGAAATAGATAAATCTTTTTTCGAGAATATATCTACTTTTTATTTCCGATTCTCCATTATTTATATTACATTTTTATTTAATTATATTGTCTGTTTTTATATTGATCGATAATTATTCTATAATATTTATATTTACAATATTTATAATTTTGAATTAACATATGATAAAATGATTTGCTCATATGTAGCTTTATGTGATGGGAATGTCCTCAATTGCAGACTAAACACGATAAATACCGGGATTCTCGCGTAATTCAATAGAAACCCGCGGCCATTATTGATTTTCCATTTCCTGTCGCTTTCAACTAAAAGTTCTCTGTGGAGTTAATTCGAATTTAACATGATCGTTGATAAGATAATTTAGCTCATCGTTCCACAGTTGTATTTTTTTTCGCAAAGATTAAGATTGATTAATTGTTAATACGACGATAATAATCGAAGCATGTAATATATTTTCTGTTTTCTTCATCTTAATTATGTAGAATTATGTGATCTATTTATTTTAACTCTAATTACTTTAATTATTTCCTCCCAACTATAATATATCTATTTTAACAAGTTCTCAAAGACTTCGTTTCTCTCTCGCTGCTCTCTCAAGAGTGTCGTTTATCTCTTAAGAGAAACGGCATTCACGCACTTCAATATTTTTTGCTGAAGAGCAAATTCGTTGACATAAACGAAAGCGAGAAGAGCGAATTAGTCGGATTGTCGCAAGTGACACGACAATTGACCGCTCCACACAGAGTGCGTGTACTACTCTTGAACCTGTCAATTTGTCGTCATCAACCTTGAAGCGGCCCGCAACCCTTTTGCCCGATTAAGCCGACGATTCCGGTCGACAATCCCGGTCTCCTCGTCCCGATTAGACCTGAACTAAAGCAAGGGTGGTCCTTTTAAAATGTCGCAACCTTCGGTCGCTCCGCGTGATGTACAATCGGGTTCTCAGCTTTTACCTGACCCGCTTCAGTCCAGGTACAAATGTCTACAGGTCTATCGGAGAGACCAAACTTTTATAAAAAAGGGGATTTTGTTTTGTATAAAGGAACTTTTGTTGATATTGCAGTACCCTGATTGTGAAACTTTGAAGCATGTGAATATTCAGTTATTTATGTACGTTGCATGATTTTTATTTCTTATAAAATCATTTTTTTTTTTTTTTTTTAGAGATGTTATTTAAGAAATTATATAATTTATCTTTTTGATGTTACTTTTTTATAACTTTGTTATATAGTATATACAATTATATANNTATATTTTATTTTATATAAAATAATATTATCGATAAGAAAAGATCTGTAGTATTTTCTACACAAGATTTATCGTACCACCCACGCTTAGAACCTCTAAAGCTGACTCACGTCGACTTGAAAAAGAACATTTTGGTCGTCGATCTCCGGCTTACCTGGAATCCTTCCTGACGATGTGTATGCGTATGTGCGTGTGTGCGTGCTTGCGTGTGTCTGTGTGTGTGCGTGTATGTCTGCACACATCATGGTCTAAATATTCAATTTAAAATTATCGCACGATAAACGACTCACACGAAATATGTTCCTCACAATTATCATGTGTTCTTGCTATCTTATCATATAATTTTTCTACCAATTTTGGAGCAACAATTACGTAGCTAAATAAATATTTCCAATCTACAATAATCGAATAATAACTATTTAATAAATTTTCCAAAAAAATGAAACTACTTCGCGTAAAAATAAACAATGTGTAATTAATATGCAAGAATTGCATGCATAAATTATTTATAATTAGCAAGATTAATGCATTAGATTATACAAATATATATTTTTAGATGATTGAAATATTTGTTTTCCTAAATAAAAAGATTATTTTTATGATATAATTATTATTTCTTTTTATTTTAAATAAATAGAATATTTGAGTTTGTCATTTGTATATTAAAAATGCATTCCGCTTAGAATTTATAAAATTGTAATGTAATATTATTTCTTTTATATATATTTATCTTTTGCAAACATCAGGAGGAAATATTCTCTTTCATAAAAAGATGTTGCAAAATTTGTCGAGGAATTTACCAATTAAAAACACATGTTTTTATCAAGAAATAAACACATCTGCAAAAATGAAAGACTTTATCTGAAACATAACGAAACATTCGTCTCTGTCGCGTTACCTTATATGGAAATAATAATATGGTCATATAGTCATAAGTTCAAAAACTCTTCTTCTTTGAGTTTTAAATACTTTTTATCTACGATAAGGTTTTACAAGAGAATAGAAAAGAACCTTGTTATTTTCAACAACTCTAATCGTATCCCATTTTGTTTAGATGTTTTTATAACATTTATAACGCTTGATTGATGTGTTAATATTTGCTGAACAATTTGTAATAAAATTATTAAACATAAAGTGAGCAATAATAATCGAGAAACGTCGAATCACATAATTTGCTCTTTAAAAATTTGAAAAAAAAACGATTAATAAAAACTATTCTATAAGTCTTCTAAGATCTCATGAATCAAGTTCTTCAAGACAAGATAAATCGGGATTATCTTCGATAACAAAATTGGATGATCAAGTAATGTGGTTCGAGCTATTCGATTATCATGTCATCATATTATAACATTGTCTTAATTACTCAAATAGATGGATTCACCGGATCGCGAGATATACCGCGATCCCGATGTCGTCAGGGCCGACGATAGGGTGGACGAGGTGGTCCACACTGACACGGCGAGAAAGATGCTGTCTATCTTCCGGCAGATGGAGGAAAACGCGTGCAAGGAGGAACTGCCGGAGGGTCCAAAACCCTTGAAGCGCTTCACACCGCCCCCCGAGGACAAATTTGCAAAGGCGACAGCCTCGGACTCGGAGGAGGACGAGGATGAAGAAAACGAGGAGTCCGATGGTGACGAGAGCAACGAGGAGAAAGATCCCAACTACGTCCGTGCTTCTGACAAAGTATGCGTGTAATATATGTATTGGATTTTACATGGAGTTTGTTTAATCAAGGCAAATGAAAGACAGAGAGAATAATATAAACGTAGAATTTCTAATAATATCGGATTAATATAATAATTCTACAAGAAGGGAGAACCTTTTTCTTTTTTCTGGTTCTGTAGCTATTATTTTGTAATTATTAAGACATTTCATATTAGAATGAATATATAACATATAAAGTTATTTATTTAAATTATAGAATTTTATTAGTTTTTTTTTATTGCTATGTTCTAAAAATTTTCTAAAAATCTCAAATTCTTTGTACATTACATACTTTTGGATATTTTAATTTTACTATAAATAAATTAAGATTTGCTTCTGAAAGTGGAAAGAGTTGGAATGTCTCATCCAGTTTTAAAAAACTGACGCGAATTTTCGGAGCAATTCTATATTTTAGGTTTAATCGTTTCGGGAAAACTATCTTTTACTCATGATTGGGTATTACCCTATAATCTACAAAATTCTCTCGCCTGTTATTCTCGTCTAGGTGGAGGATGAATTCTTGAAACAAGCGCAGAACGCGGCGCGCGCCAAGACCCTTCGTGCTAAGTTCGAGCACTGGGAGGAGACCGACGGCAAGGTCAACAGTCACCATATCGCCGAAATCGAAATGGCCCAGGGCACGGGTGACCAGTCCAGCATAGAGTCTGCGAGCAGTCTGAGGGCTCGTTTCGAGTCCCTCGGCTCACAGAACAACGAATCTCCGCGCGCATCGAAGGTCAAAGTTAATCGATTTGTGGTAAGTACTTGTGGAAGCACTTCGTCGAATATATAATCGCACACGTTTCATCCTTTTTCCCTTCGACAAATATCATACCCAATACGATATTCGCGATCCGTCGTTCATACTCATCGCCATCTGTTCTGCATCCATCACTTTACGTCCATCCACCGTCATTTGTGTCTTGATTTTCCACTACTATTGATTAAACTTGGAAAGCATAATTTTTTTTAGCCTTTCTTTTTTTTTTGAACGTAACAAGATATTTCTCTGACTGACTTATATGCATCTAATTGTGTGTGTGTGTTAGTCAGATACTTGAAAGACCAAATTTCTCTCCCAGTGAAAATTCCTCTTTTGTTTTTGAACAAAACTCGGCATCATGAAGTATGAGCATGGTGTGTTTTTGAATTGTCGTTATTTTGCCTGCTTTGTCAATTTATGTTGGAATTATAAATGTATTTTTAAATTTGCATTGTGAGCAGTGTTTATATTGCGTTAAAATTTCAGAATAAATAAAGATACATAATATTTTTTATACGCGTTTTTAGTAAGCGCATTTTATTTGAACTAACAAATCTCTCACAATGTTTCGAACGCGATAAAAACACTGCTTGAAAGCACGACTGATTTATATTTTATTTTATTTTATATGTCTCGTTTATATATACAACAAGCGTTTATTTTTGCACTCTTTATTTTGGCGACGTATATGTATATTTTACGATAAAGATTAATTGTTGCTTATGATAATTTAATCCGCTACTTATTCGTTTCGTACAATCAATGGATTCTACGAATGTAAATACGTCCGTTCGCTCTTGCTATTATCAGAACTTTTTACAAAAAAGGTGTATCTTTTCATCGCATGGAAAATCAATTTTTTTATTTTTCTATAATATAATATTGCAATTATATAAAATTAAGGTATATTATATAAATTGTAATATTGGCGAATATTTTACATTTTAATATTAGCCAAATACCTTCAAGCTATTTATTTGCTTATAATTTCAAATATTTGTAACAATAACAGATTAAACAGAAAACTATAAATAGTTTTTCTTAATAGAAAAAAAAACTATAAAAATATGTATTATATTTTGGAATAATAACAGCACTTTAATTGACGATAAATTTTAAAATATATTGTTTTAGCGACGAATATATATGTTATCCGAGCGCTTACGTTTTTAAAATTTAAAACCATCTGTTTTTTATCAGAATATATTTATATACAGATGAAGTATCGATGTACCGTGGCGAGTAAATTCTGCATTCAACTCGTATCACTCGTCGATATAATGTAAAATTATTATTCGCCTGAAGTAAATGCAAATGACGGTAGAATTGCAATTCCGCGGTTATAAAAGACGAAAAATAGCTAGATCAATAAAAAATATGAAGTTAAATACGAAATATAAATATGAAGTTTGAGCGAAATTTTGTACACGTGTTTTAAAATTCCAAGCGCAAGCACATCGATAGTTCAACTACCTTTACTCCTTTGCTGAGATTATTATCGAGCATGATCGGTGTGATTATTTTTTGATTTGTCGTTATCGTTCTTACATTCTTTTTTTTTTTTTTTTAACCTGCCTATGCGATATTTTGGCCGAAATTCTTTGCCCGCTTGTGTCGTATGTGATATCGTAGAGAGAAAATAATTGCAAACAATATCAAGTGATCTTCTTTTTGTGACGCGGAGCAGTAAAAGGGAGAAAGAGAAACGGAGGAAAAATACGCCTGGATTAAATCGAATGCGAAGAAGGATAGAGAGAAGGAGGAGAAGAATCGATGAAGGAAGGAGAGTGCGTCGTTGGGACAACCGCGATGGAAAAGCAGTTTTTTCTTTAATCTCGCGCAACGGCAATAATGTTCGGTTTTCGTCGATTACTACTGTAACGATCTTTTCGTTTTCTTAGGAATGGTTTTAACACACACACACACTGAGCGTTACGTTCGTATAGTA
The DNA here is from genome assembly GCF_003651465.1 of Formica exsecta. NCBI lineage: Eukaryota > Metazoa > Arthropoda > Insecta > Hymenoptera > Formicidae > Formica > Formica exsecta. The sequence goes on along the minus strand of NW_021851539.1, from coordinate 538,012 downwards.
AATCTCTCTAGCCCGTAGACTGTACCATATGTTGCGTGTTAATATATATATATATATATTATTGTAGTATGAAAGTCTGCACGACTGTTGGATCTGTCGAGTATTTCGTCCAATCAGAAATAGAAAATTATGCCAACAGAGAGAAAAAAACTAGCAGATGGCTGTAAAGCATTCGGGACGGTAATGTGCTGAGTCACATAAGAAATATAAAGACCATGTGAGAAATTTAATAAATATTGATTTGTACACAAATTATAGAGTTCCACAAAACATCTCGTTAATTGATATAATGATCATCATCATAGTTTTTTTTTTTTTTATGTAAAGGCAATTCATCAAGGAACAGAGGAAATTTGACACTTAAAATTAAATCATATAAATTTTATAATATTTTATTTTATCACAAAGAGCGAATATTCCTTACGCAGAAATGCTCGACTTATCCTGATATATATATAACAGAAAAAGAGAAAGAAAATCTTATTGTCTACTAATTCGTTCTTACATTCTTTTTTTTTTTTTTTTAACCTGCCTATGCGATATTTTGGCCGAAATTCTTTGCCCGCTTGTGTCGTATGTGATATCGTAGAGAGAAAATAATTGCAAACAATATCAAGTGATCTTCTTTTTGTGACGCGGAGCAGTAAAAGGGAGAAAGAGAAACGGAGGAAAAATACGCCTGGATTAAATCGAATGCGAAGAAGGATAGAGAGAAGGAGGAGAAGAATCGATGAAGGAAGGAGAATGCGTCGTTGGGACAACCGCTATGGAAAAACAGTTTTTTCTTTAATCTCGCGCAACGGCAATAATGTTCGGTTTTCGTCGATTACTACTGTAACGATCTTTTCGTTTTCTTAGGAATGGTTTTAACACACACACACACTGAGCGTTACGTTCGTATAGTAAATCTCTCTAGCCCGTAGACTGTACCATATGTTGCGTGTTAATATATATATATATATATTATTGTAGTATGAAAGTCTGCACGACTGTTGGATCTGTCGAGTATTTCGTCCAATCAGAAATAGAAAATTATGCCAACAGAGAGAAAAAAACTAGCAGATGGCTGTAAAGCATTCGGGACGGTAATGTGCTGAGTCACATAAGAAATATAAAGACCATGTGAGAAATTTAATAAATATTGATTTGTACACAAATTATAGAGTTCCACAAAACATCTCGTTAATTGATATAATGATCATCATCATAGTTTTTTTTTTTTTTATGTAAAGGCAATTCATCAAGGAACAGAGGAAATTTGACACTTAAAATTAAATCATATAAATTTTATAATATTTTATTTTATCACAAAGAGCGAATATTCCTTACGCAGAAATGCTCGACTTATCCTGATATATATATAACAGAAAAAGAGAAAGAAAATCTTATTGTCTACTAATTTACATCATATATAAAAGATAGGCGAGAGAGAGAGAGAGAGAAAGCGACCATCTGTGTCACATTTAGCAACGCGACTTTTATCGTTTTTGCAAAGATTCTTTCTTTAAGGTGCCTACATACGTGCGACGATGCCAAGATTTCTGTAAAATGCATGATGGATTTGCTCCTCAATAGTGAAATTCGTAACGATGCGCATTTAATTTTCTGTAACTTGTATGATATTACTCCCTTAAAACACAAATGATCGAATATAATTAAGCATATGTGATTAATAATTTTTATATTACAATTCTTGATTAGGACAGAGGTCATTATGAACGATTTTAATGACTTTATAGAGTGCCAAATTTTATCAAATATACTTGAGCGATTTTGCAAGCCACAATAATTTTTATTAGAATAATTTTTTTGGGATCTTCATGACTTATATGATTATTATGTACAACGTATCTTTAATTTTTATATAAATAATTCAATTTTCAGAGCAGTAAATGAATCGATTAATCAAAATAGCTCGCTGATTATAAAATGTATACTGTGGGTGTAGATAAAAATAGTAGAAAATTAATGAAACTTGCATAGTCCGCATTTCTTTTTTTATCTCACATTGACAATTATTATAAATGTTTATACGCGGATAATTTAGCAGATTTAGAACTTTCTTCTCGCATCGTTACGGTCTTCACACAACTATCGCTTTAGATTTCTGATTTTCATAAGTGCCAAGTTATTCATCGACAAATGAACGAGAAGAGAAACGAATTAGCGAGAATAAAAAAGCGCGCAAGAGAAAGAAAGTGCGTGAGACTGACGAACGAAAAGAGTGAGAGGTGATGGCTTTTCCAAATTGCGAGATGAGGGCCTGAACGAGGAATTATCATTTACATACAGAGGAAGTATATATATATTCGAGGCGATATTTAGGTGCTCCAGGAACTGGATTAGCTGATTAGAGAAACGTAGCTATTTCGAGATCGCTTTTACAAATTTCTAATCTTTTTACAGCTTAGCGCGGTAGTAAGTAGATTTTTATACCCGTCTATCCGTCAACGATCTCTCTTCGGGGACTGACAAACGGAAACGAAAATATCTTTCTCGCGTTTGATCTGAACGATTGGAATGTTCGCGAAACACGTTGCGCATTTGCATCTTACACTTGTGCAATATAAGAAATTGTGATTACGTATTTATTGTCTTACAAAACGCGAATCTTTTTCTTTTAGTTGTATTATATCTAGATACATTGTATTATATATATTTTTCAAGAGTGAGATGCATTTTTATCGATGGGATTTTATCACTTTTGTTTTCTATCGTGTGTATCTGTCACGTTATTCTCTTCTGTAATGTTGCTTTTAATACTACCGTAATATCGTGCAAAAAAGCAGTAAGTTCGCTGTAAATTCGACATATTTTTCGCGCTAATTTAGGTACGAATACGTCGTCGATATGTAGAGACATGATATATATCTGTGTATCAATACACTTTATATTTACGGAAAAGAGAAACACGATCGACTTCAATCATAAAATATCAGGGTACAACGCAATCGTTCTTCGAGAATTCGAGTCGAGTACGAAAAGAATTCTTTTTGGAAGCACTGTACGAGTTTTTCTAGACATGTAATCTAAGTATTGTAGAAAGAGGAGAGAAAATTTGAAGATGTATATTCTCGACAGCGTACATTTCCCGTCTTCCTTTTTTCGTTTGTGCAATAATAAGTTTCGAGATATGCGAGCCACGAATGCGGTGGATAAGCGATTCAAGGAGATTTGTATCGGGATGCGCTAAGCTGGGTTTTAATTTGCGAAAGATTCGCTTCATTAATCGAGCTATCAATAGAGACAATCTCGCGTGACGATTCTAGCAAGTTAATTCTCGTTAACGGCCTTTTAATTTGTAGCATAGTTAGCGATAATATTAAGTTAATACGATTTTATTGCGTCTGTTAACGTATCATTTCTATCGATGTATAACGATCCTTGTTCTGTTCACGTGTAACATTTATTACGATAATACATATAAGTGGTAAATAAAGAAGATGCTAAATCTCTTTCGTAGGAGTGAGAGGAGGAGAAAAGGAGCAGGGAGAGATCTCTCGATTCGAGAAGCAACGCGGCTTTTTCTCTTCTTCTTCTTCTTCTTTTTCACGTAGCGTCCACATATCCTTCTTAAAACACCTCTTCACACATTTCATCATGCATTCGACAAATACGTTTCCCGTTATCCGACTGTCACGGAGTATTCATAGGGATAAGTTTAATTATACCGTCCACTTTTGACGTGACAATCGTGTAGGAGATCCAGACGAGCTGCACGGACGTGTGTGAAAGCTGCCAGAAGAAGGTCTACCCCTTGGAGAAGGTCGAGACAAATAACAAAATCTTCCATAAGCAATGTTTCCGGTGTCTCCAGTGCAATTGCATTTTAAGGTAACACAAAAAAAAATACTAAACTCTTGTATTATATTTATTAACCACACAGGAATATCCTATACTCAGATGCATCGCTTATGAAGGTTCATTAGTGTCATTAATACACAGAGAAATATTGGCAATTAATTTTAAATAATTTCTTTTTGTAAAATAATATTTACTAAAATTTTGTATAATAACGTAAAGATGTTTAATATATTAAATAGTGTAATTGTTTTTATTACTTTTCGCATATAATTTTTAAATTCTCTCGTTAAACTCACGAAAATGTTGAATATGTGAAATTATCGTTATACGAAATCATCGTCACGGCGTGATGTGTTCGAAACAGGATGGACTCCTTCACGCTGAACAACGGCAAGCTGTACTGCATCCCGCACTTCAAGCAACTCTTCATCACACGGGGAAACTATGATGAGGGCTTCGGCGTCGATCCACACAAGAACAAATGGGCGACGACGAATTCCAACAGTTCCACGAGCCCATCGCCGATCGCGGTCTCAAACGGCGATCTCTGATTTTCCAAGTCTCCCGTTTTACTCTTCCCCCCTTTCTCTTGTACATCGCTATTGAATTTTAGTCGGATTCGCAAGTGGATCTAGGCGATCTAGGAGATTTAAGAAGAATTACCCCCTCTATCTCTTCTTCTCTCTCGGAAATACGCAGGATAATTAATCGAATAGAGAAAAAATTTTTGTATTTTTATCACTTTGACATTTTTTTTTTTTGGAAATGATAAGCTAGATCCGCTTGTGGTCGGAAAATAATGCGATGATAATTATAATAAATTGTACATTTTTTGTATTACGTTAGGCCCGTGTGCGAATACGCGTTATTTGTATATTTAACAGTAATCGGAATCAAATGGAATAATGTAAGAGAGACGACTCCGTGTGCGAATCCTCATCTTCGAGGATCGTAATCTTGCCGGAAAGCGCTAAATAAATGAATTGAGAACATGTAAACGATTGCGACTTGGTCGCAATGTCCGTCTACTCGTAAATTGAGAACGCGAATTTACGATTTAAATTATAAAAATCAACGAAAATACGCGCTTCGTGTTTCATCAACTTAATTACGTGCGTAATCTCCGAAGTCTATTTTAGAATACATCGAACGCGTGCTGTACGTATGTTTGTCAGTTGCCAATGGAAAAGCGATCCTAGATCGAAATGATTCCTTGGTATAAAATTGTAATGCGCTAATAAAAGTGTCTTATCCCCTCAATTCTAAAAATTTTATTGTCATCGCTCATAAAGTTTGCTTGATATATTTGTTACTATTATTATTTTATTGATTTTATTATTATTATTATTATTATTATATTATTATTATTATTTACATATGCGCCGTACTTGGTATTATTTTATTATATATATGTTGTGTGTATAATACAATATTACATTACGCTTCATAGACCATGTATCCAAAAACCTGCCCCTTAATAAATAAGAATTTTATATATTTCTCTGTGAATTTATAGGTACGCTAGATGCTCTTAAAAATGTAAATGTGCGTTAATTAGCGATAATTAAAGAACAGTATTTTTTTATCTATGATGTCAAATTAAATATGCATATATAATACATAGCGACAATAATGACACATATTAACATATAATATATAACAACAAAGAAATTTTTATTAGCTCATTTGATTGCCAAATGGAATAATTGCAGACAAAATTGAAAGAGAAGAAGTTTATTAAGTCTAGATTTTTTAGTAAAATTTTAGATATTACTACAGTGAATATTGGAAATCATCTTTGTATTCTATTATTATCATATGTTTTATTGAATTGCCAAGTAAGTTGATGCCGTTATCAGACAGTTCGACGAACAGGCATTCGTCAACGAACGATAGTGTTATCATTACACAATATACACGACATTCCTCTCGGTAAAATACAGATGGCGAGACACGCGTACATAGCTTGGATTTACAGAGAATATCGACAGCATTCTGACAACCATATTTATAAGCATCGTAGCCACGCGTTGAGATACAGTGAACTTGATATGAGCCGGGAAAAAAATTTTGTTTTCGCGGCACGTTTCGAGATATTTGATACAAAAACATACAATTCTGTTATCAGTAACGTGCAAGCAAATTTACGTAACAGAACAAGAGATAACCAATCTCGAATAAAAATAGTTTAATATTCCAAATATAACGACACACAGTACATTGTTATCAACCATATTACAGCAGCTGATCAACCGAGGTAAGTCATTAACAATTCAATTCAATTCAATCAAATATTCGCATCGATAAATTTTTTTCCAGTATAAGAGACAAAAGTATTACTGTTCGAAAGATGGTTCTTGTTTCCTTCAATCGATAATTTCATCGTGTATCGGTCTGTCAGCATACGATGCCCATTTTTTACCGTGTAAACCATAGACATGAAAATTTCTATAGAATTTTCTATGTCTAAGGTGTAAACTAACTCATATATCGAAGAGAATATACGATATAATATTACGTGATAAAATATGAAATACATATCTCGTAAAGTATAAACTTTTCTTTGATAATCTTACTTTGAGACTTTTATACCAAAAAATAACGGGATGTAAGAAAACACATAATTGTATTTAAAAAAAAATTAATTAATCAGTGTATATGTACCTGTAAAAAAATTATTTTTCTATTTCTTATTAATTAATTATTCTTATCATTAATTAGCCATATTACTTTGTAGATGGAGATCTGCGTCGATTCCTTAGAATCTGCAAGAAACGCGGTCAAGGGTGGTGCCAGCAGACTGGAAATTTGCTCGGCTCTCTCGGAAGGTGGTCTAACACCGAGCCCGGGTCTACTTAAGCAAATAAGAAGTTTCGCGACGATTCCGCTCTACGTCATGATCCGTATTCGCGGTGGCGATTTCGTCTACACCACCGAAGAAATCGACGCTATGCTTCACGATCTGATGATCCTTAAGGATCATCACGCGGACGGATTCGTCTTTGGCGCGTTGACCTCCGATTGCGAGATCGACACTGTCGCGTGCGAGAAAATCATTTCCGCCGCTCGTCCTTTGCCGGTGACGTTTAGTCGCGCCTTCGATCTCACTATCGATCCTTTCAAATCTTTGCAAGTTCTCGCTGATCTCGGTTTCCAGAGAATTCTGACATCTGGACAGAAGAATAGCGCTCTGGAAGGATTAGAACTGATAAAAACGTTAGTACAAAAGACGCAGGAATTATTAATTATGCCTGGAGCTGGTATCACGAAGGATAACATTCGCAAAATCATGGAGTCTGGTGCCAAAGAGTTTCACGCGTCGGCTAAAAGACGGAAAATGGTGATTTATTGTGGGAATAGAGTGAGATTGGGTCCTAATGAGAATGATTTTATTAATGTGACCGACAAGGAGCTGGTGAAGGAATTGGTCGATATAGTCAGGAACATCAGAATGAATGAAACGTCTTGTGAAAAATAACTTTAGGAAAAATAATCTAATACCAATTATATATTTTTATATAATTACACTACGTCTAAATAACACAACGCCTTAAAAGTAATCTATTTGTTTTAAAACGAATAACGTTGCACTCTTGTATTTTTGATTATAATTTTACATTGTATTATATTTCTCTGCTAATAAATTGCTCTTTATTACACTCATTAATTCGAAAACGGCACGTTATACATCTAAGCTTTATATAGATTACAATTTTAATGGTGAATAAATACTAATTTTTATAACATAAATAATATAAATTAATATAAATAATAAATCTTTGTTTAATCTTTTTTTTTATGAAAACTGACCACGAGAATTACCACATTAAATTGTAATATGTTATTAATTTCTCAATTTTTTAATAGTTAATTTTCTCGAAAACAAAGACTCCTGCGATAAAATTTAATTTTATTCTTTCAACTTATTTTTTCATATAGAATCATTATTTTTCTGATTGTACCATCAGATAATAGGACATCTTATATGTAAGGCCTTCTTGCACTTTCTATTTAAACGTGCCTGAATATTGTACAATTATATAAACGATAGCGATTATATCACATCTAATCCAAGTGATTTTATAATCATTTAAATTTTACAATTTTAAATCAACTTTTTATAAACGATATTTTATTATACATATTATTTTGTTACTTTTTAGATATAAATTTATCATACCATTTATGTAAATTGCATTCTAGTTAATCGAGTATTTATATGAAAAATAGATTCCATGATATTTGAAAATAAAATTTTATAAATGTAACTTTATTATGACTGCAATTGCTCTATATGTAATACACAACTCATTTTATATAATAAATCTGCAAGATGCATATTTATTGTGACCAATGCAATTTCTTGAAATTAAGTATACACTTGGCAAGAGAAGTAATAAATATAGTATTGATAAAATATATTAAAAGCGCACGACATATTCTCGCCATTCTCCCTCTAAATAAATTTAGCTACGTGCGAAAAATTAATTGTACAGTTGTAAATTAGTAACTCTTTTTCAAATATGCGACAATTTATTGCGCCTTTAGCAAAATAAAATTCTTATTTAAATAAATTCTTCTCATGCAAATTCTTGTTTTTGTGTTCAGAACCATGTTCAACATGATTTTAAAACATCTAAATGATTTCAATATGAAATAATAATGAAGTTAACGTGTCAAAAATCAGTTTATTGAATAATGAGAAATGAGAAAATTAGTTATGAGCATCCGCAGCTTGAAATAAATTTTCCACGATTTTTTATTTAAAAAAAAGAAGCATATTATTTTTTTTTTCTTTCTTTTAGATGCGGAGGATAAATAGAAGATTGGTCACAGGTAATAAATAGCAAAAAGGTATATTGATTTGACGTAGCTTGCTTAACTACACGGAGAAAATTTTATATTAAATATTACTATAATGTCGTAGTAGCTGCGGACCATCAAGGAATTATAAGTTTAAATGTTATGGTCATTATTTTAAAAACAATAAAGCAACGCAATTTTTACACTGTCTCATAGTAAAAAGATTTATGTTACAAAACAAAAACTTGCTGGATAAAAATTAGTATTGCGAGAAAAGTAAAAAATATATATCGAATGAATTTTTACTGCACACCATAGTAAAAATAAACTATTCCCACTTTAGAATATGTCTTGAGCGCCGGTTTCACAAAAATTATTTTATCTATATGACAAAAAGCAGTGTTGCCATAGTAAAAGTTACGTCGAAATCATGTAAACGTTTCAAATTCGGTAACTCGTTATTAAGGACTCGAAAAGAAAGGGAAAACGATAAGCATTGCTTGCAAGATCTTGTCGAGCGCACGAATTTTTGAACAGTTACGCAGTAACAGAAGCCAGAAGCGTATACGCAGTAGGCTCATTGTCAGTCATAAACGCCGCAGGCTCAGTCATAAACGCAAAACGATTTGCGCATTTCGGTAACTTTTCGGTCCAAAGCTTTCTTAATCGTTACGCTATAAGTAGTGTCGTTATAAAAGTACTTTGAATAAAAAAAAGTGCTGTGAAGAAAGTGAAAAAAAAAAAACCGTAAATATTCGATTTACAATCATTATCATTATATTATTTATTTGCACTTTTCTATCTAACCTATTATTTATTATATTATTGTCTCATTATTCTGTACATAAAAGTATTACGGTAAGATTATCGAAAACTAAATATTTTACGAGATATTTTATTTTTTATATCAAAATATGTCAGAATAAAATATAAAATAACTCAAAAAGTACTTAATAAAAAAATACTTTATTATAGTGTTTTGAAAAGCTTTCGAGATAAGCTACAAGAATATGCAATAAAAAATGGGGGGTTCCATTTAAGAAAATATCGATCACATTGACTTGGCCTTGAAAAGGTCACTCAAGGTAAAAATGCAATGTTTACGAGATATTTGAGTGTATCCAGACTTTCGACACACCCTGTATATATATATATATATATTGGCAGGTACTCATAATTACCTCTTATATTAATATCATCTTAAAACTTCAACATGTTAATGTACTTTTTTTTCATTTGCTAATGATGTCTTAAGATTATATTTAAGAGATCTTAGATATAAGATCGTTGCCAGTCGTTGCTTTTTATTTAAATTATGTCGCGTTTCTATTATAATATAGGTATGTTAAACGAATAAATATGTCGACTTCTGAATGTGGAAATGAGAATAATAAGAAAAAGATATCCGAATTTATTATTGTTCAAATTGTAAAAGTTGAGGTTTAGCATTATAACGTTTTACAATGATACACAGATAAAGATTATAACTTTGCACTTATGAATTTTTACTATGGCAAATGATAAAACATGTTAGGTAAGTGTTAGTTTTAAATTTTACTATGTTGTATTATAATTTATTCTATAATGTCATGATGGTCCACCGATAATACAATAAATAGTAAAATGTAATTTAAAATTGTATCATGAATTAATATAAAATTTTCTCCGTGTAGGTACTAGATGGTAATAAAGCAATATACACTTAGGTATGCGCAGATCTATCTCAGCGTCATCGCACACATGTGTCGTGTGTGTATGTGTATTATTATCTATAGGTATTGCTTAATAAATGCGCAACAAATGAATGCAACATTCATGCATCTTTTGTCTCTCGTGTATCCGGCCTAAAGTGTAAAACGGCCGTACATATGTATACGCGGAAGATCACGGGGCCATAGACGGTATACTTTCGTTTTTGTGGCACACATGCTCGGAATTAAACATGTGTACGTGCACGTACGTATGTGTGCGTGCACGCACGCGTATCTATATAGATAATGTTGATTCGAAACGAAAGCGGCTAATGTGACACAGTGCGCATTCATGTGTACCTGTACCTGCATACGATCGAGAAGCAGGTTTCACACACGCTCGCGCGTATATACAAAACTTTAGCTAGTGCATACATATAAAAAACTGGTTATTCATATGTATGCGCTTATGTCGCCTTGAACGGCGAGTTTTTGTACGATTCGACCGGATTACTTAGATCAAAACATACAATTCTACGTATAAGCATATATGAAATTTTATTCTATGTTTTTCTTTCAATTTTATCCTTTTCCTATCGCGTTAATGTCACGTTAACTTTCTCACATCGCGTTATTATATTTGACTTGCATTTTCTAACAGATCTCATGCTCTAGAATCGTGAATCTTGACACATTCTACGGTGATCTAGAAATAATTTCTAAATCTTTCGTCCGAGTAAAAATTCTTGTGATTTTAAATATACAGAACTTAGATCTATTTTAATTTATAGTAATCAATAAAAAATTTATTAAATTTACAAAAAAAAAAAAAAACGTGGTGCCTCCTTCTCTTGTACTTGATCAAGATACGCAAAAGAGTAAATTTAACAATTTTTATATTAAATAACTATGTAGACAAAAAACAAGCTGTCTTTTTTTTATATAACTTATAAAACGTACATTGTACGTACGTATAAAAGTACATCATTCTGCGACGAATAGAAAACATGCGACCCTATTAAATCTATTTTAATTTATAGTAATAAAAAAAAAATTTATTAAATTTAAAAAAAAAAAAAAAACGTGGTGCCTCCTTCTCTTGTACTTGATCAAGATACGCAAAAGAGTAAATTTAACAATTTTTATATTAAATAACTATGTAGACAAAAAACAAGCTGTCTTTTTTTTATATAACTTATAAAACGTACATTGTACGTACGTATAAAAGTACATCATTCTGCGACGAATAGAAAACATGCGACCCTAACAGATTGACGTGATCAAAGATCGTCACCTACAGCTATTGCGCGTATCATATTAGCAGAATATAAATACGTATAGATATACGTAGAAGTTTAATTTACCTAGAAATCATGAATAAGTCATAAATAAATGAAATGCATGCAACGCATAAAGAGTAATTGTAGTAATGGTCGAGAGGTGAACAAGAAAATACTTATACAAATCATTTACATGCAGATCAAAATGCACTTATCTGGGTCATCAAGCATCCTTGACGACGTTTAACGTAAACGATGTATAATAAAACCGTAGTAGTTTTGACTAGACATTGTTTATACATTATAGACGAGAACAATACACAATGAATTCAATATATATATATAAATTAATTATAGACTCATAATTAATTAATATATATTAAATTCATTGTGTATTATTCTCGTCTATAATGGCACGTAAGTTTTTGCAACACTTAGCTGATGATTGTTAGCGAAATTGTTACAAACAACATTTATTTTTAAAAGGTTATATTAACTCAGCATAAAATTCCTCTACTGATTTAAAATTCTACAATCGGCAGAGGATCTCCTTCCATCTAACACGAAAGAGAAAGTACATGCGTGAGGTAAGATGAAAACTTGAAGAATTCGAATTCGAATCTTACGAACCTGTGTCCAGGATTGTATAATATAATCGTTTTCATCTTGTGTCGCAAAAGTATCATGAAATCGAAGTCGGACACCAAAATAGACGCTCAGGAATTTTCCTTATTCTCTCGATCTCTTGGTTCTTCGACAAGGCCATTTGTCCCTCGGTAATTTCCCTCAGTCATTGCCCTACAGAATCCGAACACACATTCCTATCCATAATCTTCTATGCATGTGTCTATGCATGTGTGTGTATGTATGTATGTATATATATATGTGTGTGTGTATGTGTGTGTATGTATGTATGTGTGTATATATGTGTATTTACATATGTGCGCGAAGTGGCCGAGAGCCGGCTCTGTTTATACTGCATCAGGTGAATGCAGCAGGAAAGACGATGTTGGACTGTTGGATACACCTTTCTCGAGTGCGTACACGCGTGTATGCGTGTCTCTTGAGTAGTATGGTATGGTATGGTATGGAGCGTGCGCCCGTGCATGTATGGCGCTCAACCGGACTTCATCCGCTCAGTGCGAGAAACACGTTCAGACGGATCGGACGGTGACGACGGTGTACGTGTATCCGTCGCGATCGCGCAGAGGCCCCGAATCGTTCCTCTCATATATTCATCGTGGTGCACGCCAAGGAGATCTCGCGCGCGAGCTGTCAGAACGAGAGGACTAAAGGAAGCACGGAACTCGCGGAGTAAACTCGACATTTCCTCCCGTGATACTCCGAGAAAAGGTGCGAATATATGAAAATAGTGATAAGAGAGGTCATGTGATAACATTTCTCGACGTGATAAAATCACTGTCAACCAATTTGACGTGCGATCTGATCGCGTTTGCCCGATGTGAGTAGACAGATTCATCGTCGCGTGAAAAATCGCGCTCCTTGACGTGAAAACCGGTCTCCGTTTTCTTAAGTTTAGCATGGGATTTAATTGCCGAGATATTTTATTTTCTTGATTAATATAAATGGTGAAGGTAATGAAATAATTAATAAAACGCATACGAGTAACCAAACTGGATGCAACTGGAGAATGCGGTCAAAGTGGGGTAAAATGTTTAACGTTGAAAACTGAGAGTTACGCGAGGAATGAGAATAAATGTGAAACGACGACAGTCGAGAGAAAGTATGTGATGATGTGTTTAACGCTCGTATACATATTCGATATTATAAATTCAATTCTGTTAATATTAATCGAGATCAGTTAAGAAATTTAAAGACGAAATCGCGCATATTACGGAGAGTACATTGTAAAGTAAAACACTAAAATGCAAATTTCTCGGACGCGATTTTTCTCTCAAACTCGAAATATAATATCCTTAAACCGAACCTTACTGGATACTGGGAAACCACGATCGTGTGGTACACGTATAAAATAAATATTTTCTCGCGTATCGTACATTCAAGACATTTTCTGAAGGAGAACATATGTTGGAAATTATTCTCTTGAAATCTCTATGAACGCTGTCTTCAGTAAGAGAGTTCTGATCTCAATTCGAATTCATTACACCGCACTTTCCTACTTTCATCGCTAACTGAAGATATTAATCGCGAGAAGATGTCTTGAAGAGAGTGAAAAGGATAACCTATATTCCTGAAAATAATTGTACGGATTTACGGGTTAAAAGATTTTAATTAGCACAAATAGATGAATATAGACGAATGACTTAATAATATACTTGATAAAAATGACAAACAAATTTCTTTAGATTATTAGAGAAATTAAATATCCTGACATGGATAGGCAACTTTCAAGATTATTTTCAGAATCCGCATATGAAAAAAAAAAAAATAAAAGAATTCGTTATCGTTAAAACTTGTTCAAAGTACGTGGGCAAATCAAATATAAACCGAACTTTTTCCAAAACATTTTATTCGATGGAAATATTTCCAACGCACACCCAAGTCATTTTTCTACATAGTTTCCACTAATATCTAAAGCACTTTTGCCACCGAATTGGCAGTTTTTTTATTCTCATCTCATAAAAACTAATGGGACGTATCTGAAGCTAATTGCACGGAAAAAATGTTGCTTTTGCACGATAATGCCAGGCCTCACACCGCCGCCATAACCCAAGAAATTGGCTCAACTGCACTGGACCACCGTTGAATATCCCCCTACAATCCCGATTTATCCCCGTATGATTCTCATTTGTTTGAACCACTAAAAGAGGCATTGGACAACGATTGATATGCGTTGGAAATATTTTCATCAAATAAACTGTTTTGGAAAAAGTTCGGTTTATATTTGATTTGCCTACGTATTAAGTTAGTTAATAGAATTAAACAAATTTAATTCATAATGATTAAATAATCTCTACATATTGCAACATCAAAGGGGTAACAGTATATATATACATATTAATTATTATGTCTAACTATTGAGTAACGCAACAAGAAACTTGAATATATCTTGCTAATGAGTGGGAGACGTACTCCATATGTCCGGTCATCTATGAATAATTAGGTTGCACTATCTAATGTACAGCGTTATGTAACGTTTAAAAATTATAAGTATAAAATTTTTACGGCTATTAAATATCAATATTTTTCAGATTATGCGGAGTTTGTTTTTTTTACATGTATATGTACACGTTAATTATCTAGCAATTCACAACAGATCTACTTTTATATGCCTACTGTTTTAGTGTCTCTTATTTAACATTATTATAATTAATATATGCGACTGTGTAAACATTAATGGATTTCATAACAAATTTCATAACAAATTGATTGCCACGAAGAACAGATCCTTTATATAATATTATATAATTGACACTAGAAAATAGATTTTATACATATAATAAGACACACGTGACAATTTTCTGTGATAATAATTTATTGGATCACATGATCAATTCTGTAATGAATCACTAAAGTATTGCGTTACGAATCATTTCCTTATGCCTATGTTATACGATGATTTTCACGTGATTTGTTTATTAATCGCGAGTTAACAGATTGTAGTCTAATTATTCACGACAACGCGTCGCACCGAGTCGCGTGACACGAATAATTCATTCATTCTAGCAGCACGTGCGATCATTCTTCTACGATTGCACTCGCTGCACTTCCCAGGCTTGCACAATGCGCGAAGCCGAGTGGCAGCTTGCGGTCCATCTCATACATATAAGTATCATCGTGTGCAATGAGAAAAAAGCCACATCTAAAAAATTAACATTTTTAAATTAAGCGTCTTAAAGAAGAACTTTAAGTTCAGTTTTCAGGGTAAAACATTGTCGTTCAGACGCGTCTAACGCCAAAATCATGAATTATTTATGCGACTTGAATAATGTATGTCATAGTAGCAAAGGGGTTCAAAGAAATTACAATTTATAGAAAAGCCTTTATTTTATTAAATTAAAAAAAAAAATATTATGCGAGCGAGCACGCGGATAGTGGTTGTCACATTTTCGTGCGATTCGAGCTTCTATTCGTTTAGAAATATCCATTGTGCCGTGCGGTTTTGCGGTAATGGGATTTCATTTTCCGAGATCGCGTTTCTTAACCACACGTAGATATTTAGCGCGTCTCCGAGCATTAATATATAGTATATTAATTACAATCACAGAGAGACGCGGGATATTTTCATATCAGAGGCGGTCGATCCTTCCAAAACATTTTATAGCAATTCGAAAAAATATAGTAGAAATTGACGAAGTATTCTCTATAATGTTTACAATATTTTGATATAAGGACGAAGAATAGATGAAGAAAGAGAGGAAAAAATATGTACATCTAATAGCTCAAATGAAATTATTGTTTTGCATAAAATTTGAGAGAGAGATGTGAGAGTGTTTTATTAAATAAGATCGTAGATCGCACAACGAAAACAGAGAAGTACACATATAATATAAAAGTACAAATCAAAAATCAAGACTATCTTCTTGACGGATATTCTCGGTAAGCGTATTTCGAGAAAGTCTCGAAGAAAGTCTTTGGATCAAGGTTCAGCTAAAGATGACAATCCTACTCCCATTGTTTGTTAATAATTCTAGCATTCTATAGTGGCGATTTAACGACTTGCGACTTCGCTTCTCGAAGGAAGATAGATCGAAATCACACGTCGTTCGCGCATTTGTAGACAAGAGCTCTTTATCTTCGCACACGACAGATCTTTCTTTCCGGCGCTTTCACAAAAAAACGTACGGGAAATTATTTTCAGGTAGAAGCAAGGCTTCGTTCGCAATATCTGTCGTCGCGAACGCGCGATTACGCTGCTTTTGAGAGAGAGAGAGAGAGAGAGAGAAAGACACCGGGGTTCGTCAAGGTAAACGGGGCGCAAAGTTCTACAAAAAGTTCTTACGACATTACAGATCCGGTCGTGCTGCGACGAAATATCAAGAATTTTTCTTCTTTTTTGCGATAGACAATCACGAAATACTCGATCATGGACCGACAAATATATATAGCCCCACTTTTTATATATCGGCAATCTCAAAACGTTCTCTCTACTTGGTAACGGTACGCTATTAAGTAACATCCATAAACGAACTGGAACACGCGTTCGCGATCTCTTACTTTCGATTGCCGAGCGCTCAATCGTATACTCTCGCTACTGCATCGTGTATTTGCTCCCACCATAACGGCCGAGATATATCTTAACGAGCCAAGTAAAATGATCGTTATTCCTAGTAAAATGGCACAGCCGCATTTTCTATTCCACTGGCCGACAGATTGTTATATACTACGCTTTCTTCCTAATGACCTCGAGCGTGCACAACTTTGCGCGATCGCGATGAAGTCGCGTTTAAAATTTCACTTTCCGCTATTGTTATGAATGAACGTGCACTCGTTAAAGAGTAATTTTGTGATATTTTCCCGCGACGGAGAAAAATCAACATTTTCACCGGAGTTTGTGACATGCATATCAGCAGCGATCATACACATTTATATGCAAAAATATTTAAAATCAAATGCTAAAAAAAAAAAAGTACCGTTTGCGCTGAAAATTTTCGCTGACGATAAGAAAGGATCCATTTCGATTACGGCCAGAAGAGGTATTATATTCCGAATGCGCGAGACGAAAGCAAAATTTCACTTGATTATTCAGTAGTATCGCGTTATCGCACTTACAATAGGAAGCCTCCAATAATCTGTTTAACTTTCAGCGCGTCGATCGTGCCGGGTGACGTGTTTTTAAGTGGAAACAAAAGATGCACCGTCGTTGTTGAATCAGCAATCGCACTCTTTCGCGCGTGAATACCCGCGAGAAATCTCAGGCCGCTTCAACGCCTCGCACGCGAAGTGAAGCACAGAAATTTGCACGAGATGGAATCGTTCGCGATGGACAACAAGGGATACCATGAAGAGGAGTGGGAGCGACGGGCGAAGATAAAGAGAATGTTCAGCTGGAGCGACGGACTTCCCGGGTGAGTCTCGATTATTCATATAATAATGGGATTCCGGAAGAAATCTCCCAGACATCTCTTATAAATCGCGATTATTTCACTTTTTAAACTAGAAAGTTTTAAGTAAATACATGTATATATGAAACTGTATGAAAATCAAAAATTCTCGGTATTTTTAGAAGCGAATTATCTCGCTGTCTCTGGCAGATTTCTTCTCACATACGTAGAGATTATATTCCTTACAAATTTACTTATACGCAACGTACACACACGTGAGTATCGGCATTTTCGTTTCTCGAGAGCGGCTAATTATACATCGAAATTTATGTATATCTACGCCGGGGTGCACACAGTATCTTATGGTCCAGTGGAACTTTCCTCGGCGGATTTCTACAAGAGCTCCTAGCGCCTGCTTACGCATACATAATCGTCAGGAATTTTCGATTGCGTGATATTTCGATGAATTATATGCGCATTTTACGAATGCACTCAGCATCGCGCAAGGTAAAGAGCAAAGTAAGCAGGAGCAAAGTCTGTTTCTCTCTAACGCACGGCGCATAAGGCTTTTGTAATACGTCGTGAGAATATTGGATTTGCGAAGAATTCACAAATTCTCCTTGACTACTGATGATTGTTTTATGATAAGTAGCTATAAAAGACAGACAAATTCATACACGAACATCGAGCTGTAGATATTTGTTGTCGCTGAATCTCCATACAATCGTCGCGCTTGCATCTTGTCTCGCGTATGATAAACGTAAATTTTAATTTCGTAATCATAATTTATAAGAAATCCCCAGCTTTCAATCTGTAATTTGTAATATTTTTATAATATTGTTTTTTAAGAGAAAAATACGATTTTATGATGGATTCCGTGAATTATTTTAAGACGCGAGTTTTAGGTCAATCCGCATAATAACGTGCGCATTATTTTTACGAACGCAATTTTCGTATAGAGAGGAAATTACGCACAGAACATTACTCGGCAACTTACTTCGCGACGGGGCCGAGTTAGCAATCGTGCGTGAAAGTGGCCGGCAATGGCCGGCAAGAGACCAGAGTACGCGCTTTGTCTGACTGCAACATTATACAGTGAAAGGACAAACGCAAGCAAATGCACGCACGATCGTACGTAACGCATTCTCGTTGTTAGAACGTTTTTGGGACATGATTTGGCGATAGCAATTTTTTTTCTTCTGAAAATGTATTTCTAAATAAAAACAAAAATATGAAAAAATACGATGTGAGATAAAATAATATAAATAAAATTACGAAAAAAGCTAAATTTTTAGAGAGAATACGCATAAATAAATCGATAGAATAAGAAATAAATATATACATATACATAAAAAGAAATATCAGGAGATAAATACGTAAATAAATTTTTAAGTACAACAGAAAAAGATATAAAGCGATTAATTTGAAGTTCCGACTACTTCTCAAAAATGAGACTCGAAATTACTTTATTAATTTACAATGGCCCGTTTCTCTTAAACTTGTAATATTACTAAAAATAAAAATTGTATATAATGTATAATAATTTATAAATGAAACCTCTACTCTTTTAATTACGAATAGTCGCATGAAAATCGGAAAGGATTTTTAAAGGCAACGCGTCTGGCAGATAATGTTTTATATGTTTCGTAACATGTTTTACATCATTCCATAATTTTACAATATATATCATCATGGGACTAAAAAGCACGACACTGAACTCGACATGCATGATTCAGGACCCGATGACTCGATACAAACAACAGGCTTTAAATGTCTAGCTATTTTAAATGTCATCAGGAGTACGATATCACAATAAACATTCGCTTGCATTGGAATTTTCAAATACCAGTTATTTTCGCCTGATAAAGATCTGGAATTATTTATTTTATACAAAAAACAGATTTAAAAAAATATTTTAAACTAAAGTTTCTATTTTTTAAGCCAAAGTCTTTTTTCAATGTTTTTCTAATTTTTGTTGAACTTCAGCTAAATTAATATAAACTTGTTTTTTTTTAGAAAACACAAATCTGTTTTAATCTCCGTAGTAAAAATAAGAAGTTTTACGAAAACGAAAGTATGTACGTTGCCGAGTTTGAAAGGCAAATGCTTTGCATACTAGAGTAACTAGCGCACGATAATCGTCCTCAGGGATCGATATAAAGATTGAGCGAATGCTTATCCGCACAGGTGTATCTTTCAAGTTAAGGTGTTTCTGTTAAGTATTTCTTCCAAGAGATGGCACTACAACTTCTTCTCCTCAACCACGAATACTTAGCATAAACATTTTTCTTTCGCAAATACCTCATGTTAAGAAACGATTAACTCATCGACCTATTTGTCGATGCTGCAAAAATGCAAGCGTCACATCGATAATACTATTTAACCGCAATTTTTTTCTTTCTATAATTTTATTAAAATTTTTAACGATTGTGCCAATATATATTTGTTGATTCTTGAATAAACTTACAAATTCTAAGAGAAAATATTGTGGAAATTAACGATACTGCAGCAAATTTCGAACAATATTTCCATAAATTAAAATCGATTTAAAATGATCAAATAAGAGTTTCGTTATCTCTTGTCATCTTGGAAATTAATTCGTAAAAGCCTTTTTCAAAAGATGATCTTTTTGAGAATATTCAGTAAAGAAAAGCTGCATTATAGATGTCAAAAAGAAACTGTTCTCAAAATGTTTCACAAATATATACATGGATATGTTTATTTATTATTTTTTCTGCTTTCTTAATCTTCATATGTCAAAGTAAGCATTTTAATCGCACAAACATGTTCTTATAAGCTTCCATCGACGATAAGGAAATTGATTATAATTATTGGGCGAAGGCCGCGATCTTTTCGTTTAATATTCATAAATGCTTCATTTTATTCAATAGAAAAAGTTGTTGCGCGGTCATTATTCAAGTGCAAAGAGTTCAAAATATGTCATCGAGGCATCTGTTCAACGTAATCGAGTGACGTTATTGCAGTCTATGATGATTTTAAACGTTTTTTTAATTGCGTCTGATGTCGATGAGAAGTCAAATATTTATAAAATATAGACAAAGCAACCAATTAATTATATGCGATCAGATCTGTACATGTGTTAATACATGTATGTACAAAAAATAGTATGCATATACAAATAAGTAAATCGAAGATTGATTTGATTGTAATGTGATCCTTCGTAATGTGTAGAGATACTCCTGAAATATTCCTGTAGAGATAATTAACAGATACTTCTCTTAGAGAGTTTATCGAAATTTTATCCAATAACAACTAGAACAACATTGAAAAACACACATGACCCTAAAATGTATTTTTCTCATAATTTAGGTAGGTAATTATTCTTTAAGTAAAACTTAATTAGAATTTAACAATGTGTGTTTTGAAATCTTTATTAATATTTGATGATAATTTTTTAATTCTATTTTTCCTTTTCGCTTATTTTCTTTCATTTTCGTATTGTTTATAAAATCGTATACTAAATTTTTTTAAATTAAATTTCTTTTTGTCTTTATAATTAATATTTATTGAAGAGGCAAAAAATATTTATATATATTATATTTTCCGTCGTATCTATGCAAATTTTATCAAATTAATTCCGAATTATACGAAAGAAACAAGACATCATCTGCGAAATCTAGTGAAAAAAAAATTGTATGCACTCGTCTTTCCGCATCTTTTTTATGCTGCTTGTATCTGATATTAAACATGACATCGTGTATCACAAATGAGCACGTGCACGTGTTAATGGCATTAAAGATCGTTAAAGGCATCCTCCGGATATCATACCGATGACTCTAATAATGGATATATCTCAATACTGATAAATAATTTCATTACGTATTATAAGGATAAACATGCAGAAAATTTTTTTTTAAAGTTTGTTGTAAAAATGTTGTGAATGTCTTAGAAAATGTGACGGATAACTTATATAACCCACGATTCGTTTTCATTTTATTAATTATCTAAAGATAGTCTATAATTATAGCGCGTGTACGCGATGCAGATATTTTTTTATAAACTCTGTAAATTTAAAACAAACGTACATTCTAGTAAAGTTTAATATTTAAAACAGTTATAAATAAAACACAATACAATTATATTTCGCATCACGTACAGCACATTTAACTGCAGCTACATTATGCAGGATGTATCGTAGTTTATTGGCACTTCCTTCATTTATTATATTTTTAGATTCTTTGACCATTCAAGTCTCTATTTGGTTAACAAAGATATTGCGCGGCTAAAATATCTTAATAATTTAATTTAGTTTAAAGATTTGCAAATCCGTATAAATTAGCTCGATAATATCGTCTGATGATTCAACTGTCGTTTTGTCGCTACTTTTTTTCCTTTATGCAAAATTTATTTTATTCGCCGTATCTATAGTTAAGGAATCGAGTTTTAGTGACGCGCAGAGAGAAGAAAAAATCTGTGTCTTCTTCAGTGAGCTGAGGCTAATGCGTTACTATCTTCAAAAGACGGGCGTTTATTTACCCAGCTAATTGCCGGTCAGCAGTAATGCCTGACCTGTTGACATGGCCGTAATGACGTGGCACGAGGTATGTCGGTTCGAAGATTACGCACGTATATGAATCCGATGATGCAGATATTCATCTTTCACGCCTTTGTTTAACGAGCATCGGCACGTATCTTCATCGCGAAGAAGATCCGCCGGAACAATTTGAAACGTTTGCGGCCTTATCGCGAGTTTCTCGTCCCGTCATGTTCTTTGAAGATCATTAAAAACTTGGCGGACACACGATTATAAATCGATAACAGAACGATATGTTTTTCCCGCGACTTTTGCGACCATTGAGTTAAAGAATTTCTCCGCATTCTTAGTCGTACAAAAATACAAATATTATAATCTTCACACACGCGTCGATGATAATTACAGTCTAAACATTCTGTATTTTTGCATATTTTTAAAAGTAACAGTGTATGCACTCTAGAGTATATTTCTACAAAACACGCAACAGTGTAAAAAAAAAAAAAAGAGTTACGCGTGATCTGAAAAAAAAAAAAAAAAATTAAACTTGGGTTTTTTTTTATTTAAAAAACTCGTCGCTTCATAAATATGTCGATCTTGTTTAATTATGGACGCAGGTATATTAAACACGTTATTACGTGAGTATTCACAGAGAAGTTTCTCTTGCTCCGTTATGTCATGTATCATTAATGCTGCGTCACTGAAACACGAAAAATCTCGCAGTTAGACCGTGCATCGTGAACACGGGATATTTCAGCTTCAGACTCGCGAGACACGCGGGGGGGGGGAACGGAATTCCCGTATGTCCGAATATTGATACGGCATACTCTCGTCGGACGTTTGATCGCTCTTCCTGGGATTTACGTAATCCAGCAGCAGCTGGGCTGACCGCTTTCACGTCCACGCCGATATCTTCGGCCGCGTTTAGCGACCTGGTTAGTCGATAATCCCCATGATATTCTCTTATTTATTAGACACCCGACTGTTATAACATGTGAGTCGCATTCGTGTAAAACGTGACAAAGAATCTATCAATCCCTTTCAATTGAAGCACTCTAGAATTGTGAGTTGTGCAAATAAATAAATGATAAATATGCGAATAATGCATGATAAAAAATCGATAAAAAAATTAACCGATAAAAAATTAATTAATAAAATTATTATTATATACAATTCAAATAAAAGGGGATTGATTATTTAAAGAAGGAGTTCGAAACATACAAGCACAGGTCAAGGCTGTTCGATGTCGCATTACGGATGTATCGCGTATTCTCCGAATCAGTCTCGGGAAGATCGTTTTAGTCTTCGTCGATGATCGTAATGAGAATCGCGTGCTGTCGCTTGACCCGATAGTCATCGAGTGCATGCGCGCCGAAGCGAAGACTTTCGCTTTTGCGCGAATGGATTTACGATGGTATATAGATATCTAAAGACTCTCGGACCTTGATGACACGGATTCAGATAAATATTTAGCAAACTTTTTTGTGTTTTAAACATTTGAATGTTTAAATATATATAATTAATCGCAATGTTTCGCCACTTAATTATTTGAAGATGTTATCCGTCGAAATAAGCATCAGAAAATGCAGATTATTACGTAAATATTTTTACATATTTTCAAAATTAATGATATTATTAATTGTTTATTATATAATGCGTTTATTGAGAGAAAGAAATACTTGCGTCGGTGACGTGCAAAAACATACGCTTTCGGAACGTCTTACCGAGTGTTCATAAATTTCAACTGGGAAACAAAAAGTGTATGTACGTTCAACACATGGAACGTTTTTAAGTCTCAACCGTATTTATGGCAACGAATCACATTGCGCCATCGAGTTACTTTTATATCGCGAATGGAACCTTTATATTAATGCTGTCCAATGTTTGAACACGGTTATCTCCTGTATAAAAAACATATGCATTTACATGTGTTTTCCTTTTTATTGACAGACGAATGAAATGAATGAAGAGTATATAAAATGAAGAAGAATTTCTGACCTTCGTGAAGAATTCACACATTTTGCATAACTTTCCAGTGAAACGTAATGTATATTAAGAGATTTCTCGATTCTCAGCATTCTGTTCTCACTTCTGGAATCTCCTCCGGAAATGAAACTCTCATACTTTTGCTTAAAACGGACGAATCTTTCGGTTTTTTCGGCGATCAAAATTAATCGATTATTATACAACGGCAATTGTACGAGATTGATGCAATAACAGGAGTGTAAATCTTATCATGAATGGATATCGTCGAGGGATTGCGGACATGTAGAAATCAATGGTATCGTTCATTGCCTCAGGGTCGAAAATATCGAAACAGCGTACATATTTACGGGAGACCGCCGCGCGAAACGCTTTCACTATTCGGCTTGGCTCGGCTTGACGTTTAAACGAAAATTCCGCCGCTGTCAAACGAGACATCCGCCTTCGGATTCTCGTTCCAATCCACTTTCGGTTTCATATGCGAGACGTAACTATAGCACCTGTATACAATCCGTTTTTTTATTCTTTTTAATAATTATTATAAGATAATTCTAATTATTTCTAATATAATAAATAATTCCTAATATAATTTCTAATATAATAAATAATTTCTTTGAATTCTGTATTCTCCCACCCCTTACTTAGTACGTCAAAACAGAGAAGAAATTTTCATAGCGATTCCGAAAAGCAAACTTTTTTTTATTCTATATGAATGCAAACTCTGTAGAATATATTTTACCTTGTGCAGATAATAATGAAAAGCAATTAAAAATATGATCCATATTGCATCAACTTCAATAGAGAAACGCATTGATGCACTAATCAACGATGCTGACAACAATTTCCTTAGAGACTCATGCGAGACGAGGATTAGTAATTTAACCCGAACATATAACCGGTCACTCTATTTCGAAAAGAGAAAATACGAACGAGGTGTGAATTTTACAAAGGCGCACCTACCCTCATACGAGACACTGTTGCGAATTCGCGATTGCAAACTATAGTCCAGCACATGCATATTTCAACTTGTGCTACGCAACCGGAAGTCGTGGCTTTACAAATTTCTCGCTGAAATATTGCCAAAGTTGGGGACAATCGTGCGACTTCCTTCGTTGCAGAGTCTGCGAAATACGCTAATGCGTGTTATTTAGTATGCACAGCTGTCCGTTTGGAAATCCACGCGATAGCCGGCAATCGATACGTCCTTGTGCACATGTATAATTATTAATCCATCTACAAAAAAAAAAGAATGACAGGCGAATGTTCTTTAACGGCCGCAATTTTCTCGCTTACGCCAGCGCGATCTCTTAAGATACAAATTTACAATAACATACTTGTTCTCTTACACAAAAAGAGAGATATAAAATTGAAAATTAATTCGTTTTGCACTCTTGTACAAGTTATATAAAATTTAAATGTGAAATTTATATGTGAATTATTTTATGAAAACAGAATGCGGTTCGAGAAGAACCTAGAGGAAAAGCATCTATTAGAAATAGCTGTAAAAGATTTAATATATCTTTTAGTATTTTTACAATCCACGAGGTTTTTAATCGTAAACTCTAATTTATGTAATGAGATAAAATTGTGATATTTGTGACCCATGATATAATGACAGTCATGTGTCCAAAAACGATACTAACGATAATCGTGTAAATTTCGTATATAGGTCACGACGCGCGCAATCCAATTTTCGACAACATGAAAGATAAAAAGAAAGATTCATAACACCCTGTTATTTAATCAGGTTCACATTACGTCAGGTGCTGTAGCTACGTTGCGCAATGCTGGGGAAAGTGCAGACCGTCTTGACCACCACTATCGTGTGGTCGCTACTTCATGACCTGAAATAAAATTGTCGATGCGAGAACAATCAAGTTTGAATGACTCGGATGAATGATTTTTGTCACGGATAAAAAAATCAATGCGTGAGGAAATACATTGTTCTTCATCCTTGTTCGTTTAATTAACATATATGTTTACATGTACAAAAAATTAGTTGACGTGAGTGACTAATGTAAAATTTAATTGCTTTATGTTGTATTGCAATTTGCAATTTTTTAGAAGACGCGTTTCTTAAAAAAAGAGAGAGAGAGAGAGAAAGAACGCAAAAAAATTCGTAACGCATAATTGATATGGCATTGAATATCAAATATAATAAGCTAGTTTGATGAACACATACAGTAATGCTTATAAATTAGTTTCCGTTTTATATTTTGTCGTTTTTGTATTTCTGGTACAAATTGGATGATTTATTATTACATTAAATACAATAATTTAATCGCGGTAAATCAATTTATTTTAGCAACATAATCAAAGTAAAAAAAAATTAAAATAGCTTGGGATAAAATAAAATGATAAATGATTTTTATAAGGTACTTTCTCTATGTATTAGTTTTTTATAATTCGCCGTACCGTTCATCTTTGACTTCAACTTCCGACAGGTGCACACGAAGATATATATTTGCGTACATTAAGCATACATAGAAAGTCATGATAATCCCCGCGCGAAGCACTGAAAACTGCATGTACTAGGAGAAATAATTATTTAAAAAGACGAAACGATGATTGCCGTGAACGATGATACAGCTATTTCAAGACCACCGAAAGATTCCTTTAGCAACGTTCCAATATTCGTATCGAATCGCCGAGGCAGGATTTTGTAACGATATGACGCGCGATGTTTCCTTCACCTCGGGAACCCGGCCGCTTAACAAAAAATTGCTAAATACTTATAGACAGAGATGACGCATTTCACGAATCTTATGGACGGTAAATTATTTTCATTATAATATGATATGACATCGCGATATAAATTGGAAGCAGATTTGATGATAGAATTTCTTAAATTAATTTCTTAAATCTACAGAGGAAGAGAAGAATACCGAGGACGGATTACATGAGAAGGCGCTCAAGAAGAGATATTGCGACATAGTTAATTATTTCGCATTATTGATCATTAATGTAAGATACGCGATTCACTGGCAATTTATGCTACAATATCTGATGAATAAGACGCTGACGCGCGTAAAAGATTGTTCTCCATTTATTCATGATATTTTAACGCCCGACAGATTTCGCGACGCCGTTGTCGTCTCGTCACTTTGTTATCCAGATTTTATAACAAGCCTGGGGAATATTAATCGCAGCGTACACAACCGCGAGATTTAAGTGATTTCCACGGTCGTTAACCTTCTATCGTGTTTCCTTGTTTCGCCGTTAAATGAATGAGTGGAGATTATTTTTCACGCCAACAGGAAGAAATTAGACTCTCCGTCTATCCATAAATTCTATCTCGTTTAGATTACATTAGCTTTTGTTATCTAATCAAACATAATCCATCTTATACAAGAGCAATTTTGCATCAAATACTTTCTACAATATTTTATACGCAGCGTAAATTGTTATAAAAGAATTTCTCTCATAAAGAAATTAAGATAAATTCTTTTGTTAATTTGTAAGAATTTCTAAACATTTTTATAATCGGGAAAGAATTAAATTATATTTATACCGACACACGTATACATGTACTCGTTATACGCATTCCTCGCTAAGCTCAAACGTCAAGCGACATCGAGAGAATCTTCAATGTCTTATTATCGACGATAACAATGGCATAGCAAGGTGTTTTGCCAAATTAACTACCGGAAGCGATCAAACTAAGCGAAGGAGCTCAGGAAGTCGGTGACTTGTGCCCTTGTCATTTGCAATTGGCTCGTTAATGTCGCGCACTAAACGTCGTGATCACGTGTCGTTGAATTACTCGGCGAAGAGACGCCAAAATCGAGAATTGTAAAGTAATAAGGAATTCATGACCGCGAAAATAAGGACAAACGAGCGCATTTGTTTACGCTGACCAATTTACGATCATTGCTAGAAGACCGCTAATCGGCGATTAAATGAAGAATTGCAGGATGTACACGTACTAAAGATTGAAAACGGAAATTGAGCAATTGGATAAAAAAATTGCAGGCGCAAATTATTCGCAATTTGTAAAAAAATAATTTTACTTTTAAAGATAAATAGAGATAAAGAAAGAGAGGAAGAGAGGAGAGGAGAGATATCAAATCTTTGTCAGACAGTGTAATAAATAAGAAAAAAAACGAAAAAAATATAGATATGATACAAAGCACTCTCGCTGATAAGGGTCAGAAACGCAAAATTACATAAGATGTTACGAACAGAAGTTGATACAATCCCGAGAAGTCAATGATAGTTGACGGGATTGACGGTACAAGCGCGGACGAAGCGGAGAAAGCGATCTCCAAAACGGATCTCCGGATCGACGTGCGCCGAGGAACTGCCTTTCGCGAGGTAATGGGAAGAGGTAACTACAGCTGAGATGAGCGAAAGCGTCGTCTGCACAGCGTGATCAAGTCGGCTTCTTGCAAGATAGAATCGGTTCCATCACACCATGCGCGAATAAAAATAATGTCGCTGCAACGAAAGTAGCCAGATATTTTCCAATATTTTTTTTCTTATGTAGAATAATTTTTTTGTGAGATACTTGTATTTTTGTAAAATCAGTAAAGCAACCTGATACCGAAAATGAAAGATCCTCAACCTTAATATATTAATATTATTGATTTATGAATATTTAATTTCCGAGTTATTTCGAAAGAAATAAGAATTTTTTGCAAAAATATATAGCTCAATACTTAATTTCGAGAAAATCACATAATTCTTTTCATGTCAGTCAATTTTTGCTCAGGTATAATTATTTTAATTGATTTAATTAAAATGATTTTGCTGAATGCAAAAAAGAACGACGCGCGCGATTGACAAGGCAAAGGCGATCAGCTGGTAATCAGCTGGAAATTCCCATGTCGGAAAGTCAGGGGAGAAAACCGGCGCGAGGGATCGATCGAAGGACGAAGAACGCGCGGCGGCGTGACAGAACGCAACAGGTGGAGGAAGGCGAAGCGGAGGGAAAGCGTTCTCGCCGGAAGGAGATCGCCGGGGAGTCCTACCCGGGGAAGAGGAGAGAGAAGTGCGAACGCGCGACGACGCTACCGGCCGCACGAGTCCACTCGATGTCGGTCCTCAGTCTCGCGTCAGGACTCGAAAGTCGCGGTGAAGCCGATCGATCATCGATCGGAGCCGACTACTTGTCTTTCCCTTGTAACCCTCTCTCACGAGGAGTACAGTCCCGGATATCGGTGGCTCGCCGATGCGCTTGGTGTTGAACCCGGGTGTCTCAGTGTGTGAGCGAAATATTATTTATCAACCCCCCCGGTGAACGGTTACCCCGATGCTGCCGGTCGTTGCATCTACTCGCCCACGTTCCTCAACTACACTGTGGTCCGATCGGAATTATACGTGAAGAGATTTCGAAGGAATTCAACGAGGAATTTTTGAGCAGACTATCGATAGATCATCGCGGAGCTGCGAGAGGTATTGCTTCTAGGGGTGCGGGGAACTGATAAAATGTGTGTGTGTATAAAATTGACGCATGTCTCAAAATTGAAATATTGAAACTTTTTTAATTATTATTTATTGTCAATAATTGATTACTACTATTTCATAAAGTTTATAGACTAGCGTGATTAATGAAAATAAATAGTAACATTTGTTGATTATAAATTAATATTTCAAGACAATATTAACGGAAATTAAATTTTTATATCTGGCTTGTGTCGAGATATAAAATATAATATAAAAAATTTATGAGATGTAAAATATAGTATAAAAAAGTTATGACATATATAATTGCATGATCATGCTTACGTCAAGATATAGAATGTAATATAAAAAAGTTACGAGATATAAAATATAATATAAAAAAGTTGCGAGATAAAAAATAGAATATAAAAAAGTTGCGAGATAAAAAATAGAATATAAAAAGATTATGGCGCATAGTAATTCAGAAATTTGTCAAAGAAATGGCGGCTAAATATTTGCATAAGAAAAAAAGTTAAAAATTATATGATTTATTATTACTAAACAAAATATTTCCGAATAGCATCATTTCACCTTTAACGTGTCCATTAATCACGTAATAAAGACTAACAGAATTTTTGGGTTTATGTGAAAAGAAAGAGATTCCTAATTGAAATAATTGGTGTTAAAACGTGTTGTAAAAAGTAAAGTTTAGTCGAACAAACAATGCACGTAAGTGCGAACATTTACGAAGAGTCAATACGCCTTTCTGTAATACTCTCTTTACTTCCAAAAGACTCGTGGTATCTAGAATATCTCTTCTCAAACAATCCATTACGTCTGCCAACACGCGCGTCACGTTCATCCTATATTCGCATCAATCTCGACGTAATAGAGCTAAAAAATTTCAAAGAGGAATGTCAGCAGAAAGTTGCTAAAAATCCACGATATTTGATTTAAAGAAACCACTATTAATGGAGAATTATACGCTCGACTGTGGTACTTCCGTTGATTTTTATTCTCGCACGAAAGTCGAGACAGAACCGACGAAATTTCCTCGACTTCACGACATACATATTCTTCGTTAAAATTGCTCTAAGTGAAATTCTTTCTGAAATTGGCTAAATTTTTCTTCGCGCGACGCTAGAAAGTGGTCTAAATTGTGGTCTTGAAGAATCGTTTTCTAATCCAATAGTGATCGAGTCTGACTTTGATTTCCCCGCCACAGGAATCGCATAATAAAATTATAATAAAAAATAATAATAATAATGAATCATAATAAAAATTGAAACGAAAAGAGAGAGAGTATGAATAATATGTAAGTATGTAAAAAATTTAAAATTTGCAAAAAAATAAAATATTTATCTCCATTTTTTAAATACATTTGGTATTCAAATTATCTCAATCTTCCATTCTCTCCTGTAAAGATTTTAAGCGTTAACAAATAATATGCAAAATAACATGCGTTACAAATAACTGCAAAAAACTACATACAAAAAAAATGCATTTATTGACACACACATTCATATTCTTATAGGAATTGACGTCAGTTCGCTAGTCTCGACTGTGATTCACTTTTGAAATTCGATTGGAAATTTAAATCCGAAAGGAATATGCTACGGCGTTACTGCCTTATTAAATGCATTATACGATAGAAACGTATGTTGCAGAGACTCGCGGAATTGTCGGTTTCACGTAATAGAAGAAACGGAGTCGTGTTCTGATGATACCGGAACACACGATGCAGTGAAATCGAACGTCACGAGACAGACGACTGTCTTCGAGCACATCTTCACACGTGCATTAACATTTCCCATCTTTCGTTTTCAAGAAAGATTAACTACCGACCAATTTTTGCATCAAGTTCCATTGTGCAGAGATTGACTTGTTGATAATAACATTTTGTTTTAATTGTTGTTTTTATAAACGCTACGTATCCATAAATTAAAAAAAAAATATTTTTGTGCAAAGATCAGCTGTTTAAATTTAAATTTAAATATAACATGTTTTAATCCTTCGAGTATAAAATATTTTTTTATTATTAATCTTTGACATTTTAAGATTATAAATTTTAAAGAAAAATAATAAAAAATAATTTTAAAAAGTCAAAAAAGATTGAAATAAGGATAAAATCTAAAATCTTCCAGAATTTAGAAATATATACACTAATTTTTAATAACACACGATCCAAGCTATTTGTTTGAACTTTAATGGTTAGTGACATTTAACGTTCTGTGAATTGTGAAATATTTCACATAGAAGATCTAAATTACGACAAAAAATATTCTTAGGCAAGATAGATTCCAGAAGTGCATTGACTCGCGTTGTAATGATCGTAGAATTTCTGATGGATTAATTAATCATTCCTGAAGATAGACGATAATATGTATCTGGTAGCATAACAAGAAGAAATCCCACGACGATATCGAGGCACGATGTGAAAGACCGAGAGAAATATACTTTCTAGACGGCATTAGAAGGAAAATGTACCTGCAACTTAAACGTACCCGCGGCAGAAGTATTGTTTCATCTCTCGCGATGCACACATAAGGTCAGAGGTAGCAGTCGCTGTCATAACTTTCATCTTATACTATGGGGCATGGGGGAAACCTACCATTATACGATAAATACAAAAAAAAATCTAATTGCTTCTTCACCTCATTAAAAAAAAAATGGAAACGTGTTAAGGCGCGCGTAAAAAATGGAGTACGAGAAAAAATATCAAATTCCATTAAATTTATATAATTTAATACATAACGCGTTACAAAAAGATTACATAAATTGTATGAAATAAATTGTAATTATATCGGCAGTAATAAATCAAGAAAACATAATATGCCATAAGTCTTCATATCTCACGATAAATCTATACAATAATATTAATTGCAACGTGTCGGTTACACAATAACGAGAGCTGGACGCGTGGAAAAGGAAAACA
Organism: Formica exsecta; assembly: GCF_003651465.1. Lineage (NCBI taxonomy): Eukaryota > Metazoa > Arthropoda > Insecta > Hymenoptera > Formicidae > Formica > Formica exsecta. Next base: position 505,676 of record NW_021851539.1, on the reverse strand, counting down.
AAAATATGTTCTAATTCGCCGCACGCTCGCGCCTTGCAGAAGCGCGAGTTGCAAAACGTCGGAGAGATTAACTCGCGAGCGTTAATTCGCTCCGGATGAGCGCGCGATGGCGCATTGTCTGAAAAATAGAGAACAGAGACAAACAGAGTGAGCTCGCGTTATTCGCACGCTTTCTCGCGAAAACCCCCAAGATTGCCCAATTCTGCTTCTCTTCTTCGCTTCCTCGTCACGCGCGATAGCGATTTTCTGCATGTTTTCTATGCATATCTTTTTTCCTTGCATACGTTTATCCTGAGAACCTCCGTCGCGAATTCGCATGCGAGCGAAACTTCACCGGAGCATAATATTTATATACGGAGCGTGGTTTGAATTATTTTGTTTTCGAACTATTTGCTTATTGTATAAATTATTTTTTTTTTTAACTAATAATTGTCAAGCACGGAATAAGAATTAAAAATGAAAATGGAAGAAATCCTATAATCAAGTACAAAGAATAAGAATTAAGAATAAAAATAAACGAGGTACATAAGTAAAAGAGAGGGA
>NW_021851539.1:497988-503199 GCF_003651465.1 Formica exsecta | reverse complement strand
AGTAATCGCATAATAAAATTATAATAAAAAATAATAATAATAATGAATCATAATAAAAATTGAAACGAAAAGAGAGAGAGTATGAATAATATGTAAGTATGTAAAAAATTTAAAATTTGCAAAAAATTTATCTCCATTTTTTAAATACATTTGGTATTCAAATTATCTCAATCTTCCATTCTCTCCTGTAAAGATTTTAAGCGTTAACAAATAATATGCAAAATAACATGCGTTACAAATAACTGCAAAAAACTACATACAAAAAAAATGCATTTATTGACACACACATTCATATTCTTATAGGAATTGACGTCAGTTCGCTAGTCTCGACTGTGATTCACTTTTGAAATTCGATTGGAAATTTAAATCCGAAAGGAATATGCTACGGCGTTACTGCCTTATTAAATGCATTATACGATAGAAACGTATGTTGCAGAGACTCGCGGAATTGTCGGTTTCACGTAATAGAAGAAACGGAGTCGTGTTCTGATGATACCGGAACACACGATGCAGTGAAATCGAACGTCACGAGACAGACGACTGTCTTCGAGCACATCTTCACACGTGCATTAACATTTCCCATCTTTCGTTTTCAAGAAAGATTAACTACCGACCAATTTTTGCATCAAGTTCCATTGTGCAGAGATTGACTTGTTGATAATAACATTTTGTTTTAATTGTTGTTTTTATAAACGCTACGTATCCATAAATTAAAAAAAAAATATTTTTGTGCAAAGATCAGCTGTTTAAATTTAAATTTAAATATAACATGTTTTAATCCTTCGAGTATAAAATATTTTTTTATTATTAATCTTTGACATTTTAAGATTATAAATTTTAAAGAAAAATAATAAAAAATAATTTTAAAAAGTCAAAAAAGATTGAAATAAGGATAAAATCTAAAATCTTCCAGAATTTAGAAATATATACACTAATTTTTAATAACACACGATCCAAGCTATTTGTTTGAACTTTAATGGTTAGTGACATTTAACGTTCTGTGAATTGTGAAATATTTCACATAGAAGATCTAAATTACGACAAAAAATATTCTTAGGCAAGATAGATTCCAGAAGTGCATTGACTCGCGTTGTAATGATCGTAGAATTTCTGATGGATTAATTAATCATTCCTGAAGATAGACGATAATATGTATCTGGTAGCATAACAAGAAGAAATCCCACGACGATATCGAGGCACGATGTGAAAGACCGAGAGAAATATACTTTCTAGACGGCATTAGAAGGAAAATGTACCTGCAACTTAAACGTACCCGCGGCAGAAGTATTGTTTCATCTCTCGCGATGCACACATAAGGTCAGAGGTAGCAGTCGCTGTCATAACTTTCATCTTATACTATGGGGCATGGGGGAAACCTACCATTATACGATAAATACAAAAAAAAATCTAATTGCTTCTTCACCTCATTAAAAAAAAAATGGAAACGTGTTAAGGCGCGCGTAAAAAATGGAGTACGAGAAAAAATATCAAATTCCATTAAATTTATATAATTTAATACATAACGCGTTACAAAAAGATTACATAAATTGTATGAAATAAATTGTAATTATATCGGCAGTAATAAATCAAGAAAACATAATATGCCATAAGTCTTCATATCTCACGATAAATCTATACAATAATATTAATTGCAACGTGTCGGTTACACAATAACGAGAGCTGGACGCGTGGAAAAGGAAAACAAAAATATGTTCTAATTCGCCGCACGCTCGCGCCTTGCAGAAGCGCGAGTTGCAAAACGTCGGAGAGATTAACTCGCGAGCGTTAATTCGCTCCGGATGAGCGCGCGATGGCGCATTGTCTGAAAAATAGAGAACAGAGACAAACAGAGTGAGCTCGCGTTATTCGCACGCTTTCTCGCGAAAACCCCCAAGATTGCCCAATTCTGCTTCTCTTCTTCGCTTCCTCGTCACGCGCGATAGCGATTTTCTGCATGTTTTCTATGCATATCTTTTTTCCTTGCATACGTTTATCCTGAGAACCTCCGTCGCGAATTCGCATGCGAGCGAAACTTCACCGGAGCATAATATTTAATAACGGAGCGTGGTTTGAATTATTTTGTTTTCGAACTATTTGCTTATTGTATAAATTATTTTTTTTTTTACTATATAATTGTCAAGCACGGAATAAGAATTAAAAATGAAAATGGAAGAAATCCTATAATCAAGTACAAAGAATAAGAATTAAGAATAAAAATAAACGAGGTACATAAGTAAAAGAGAGGGACTTATTAGCAACTCTTGGGAAACTCCTCATTTGTTATTATATTATAATAATGTCATTTTAAAATTCTTTTATGCAAATGAGTTGTCTTCGTTGATAATACAGACAGATAAAAAAGATCTTCTCGATGATATGCAGACTGACAATGAGATATCAAATCCAAGAATAATGTATTCGTCTTTCATAAGAGCGCATAATATTATTTCTTTGTTATTAATTTTATATTATAATCAAATATATTTTCTTTAATTGAAAGCTAAGCGTCGAAATTATTTTAAAAAAGGAAAATATTTTGTCGTAGAAATATCACATTTGCTGCACTTCGCTCTCTCTCTCTCTCTCTCTTTCTCTCTCTCATCGTCTTCTTTAATAATAATAATTCAAATACTCTGGGAAAGTCGCTCAAACCATTTTTTTTTTTATATGGATAAGAAGTCTGTTACATATTCATCACAAATATAGATCAGAAATTACGCAATCTCGATAATTGATTGGCGATTTCTTGTCGCTATACAACTAATACATATAATTTTTCAGACTTTATCCTTATTATTGTTAGTTCTAAAATTTTTTCACGGTTGCTAAAATTATCATTTCCAGCTTATATATAATAAGCCTTTTTTTTCTTAAGTAATTTAAGGTATAATTACAATATATAATAACATCATTAATGATTTGAGATGTTTGTTATTCTCTCCAAATTGATTGCTCTACGTTAATTGCTCTACTATGCGTATTGCATATATAAATATAAAAATTAATAAAAAAGATAAGCTTGTTATTTATAATCTGTTTGTCACCGAGCGTGTAATTTAAATTTTCTGGGAAAAACTGGATGATAGTATTATCGTGGAGATTGTATATAGATATTGTATTGATTGTATTTACGTTCCGAGAAATCATACATATACCTCTTGAAGAGGGTAATACGGTCATGTGTTGTTATTTGCACTGTCTCGTCTGACGCAACTGCACTAAAGAAATTGCTTGTTCAGCTGTGTTTACATCTAAGCTATTTTATCTTTCATATACATGTGAGATGCATCTGAAAATCATCAGATGCATCTCGATTTTACGAGAGATCTTTTGGGATTGTTTTCCTTATCATATTCGAATAAAATACAAAGACCGACGATTTTACGAGATTTTATGAATTGTTACCAGACTTTATTCTATGTTTGCCATTGAGAATCCGCAAAGCAATCAGATGACGTTCGAATGTGATCGACCAATCGAGAATGGCTAGCTTTAGATTCCAGCGAGAATCGCGTGAAATTGCTTCAAGGAAACACCGACAGTTCAAAGTACAAGATCGAAGTGTTTACGTGTCCTCAGTTCTCATAGAGACCTGTAGATTCACGCTACGTATCACCCGAAGAGGTTACGGAACAGCGCGATTAAAATTGCTAACGGATGAAAAAGTAAAGCAAAAAGAAACTCATGCGAATAAGTATTATATCGCTAAGCAAATTGTGATTATACACGCATTACGCAATCGAAATTGACTCGACTGTCTTAGAAATCAATTCAAGCTGAATGAAGAGTATCAATACTTTTGTTTATTATATGGATTATCAAGAGTTCTATATTTCATCCATTTATTTCGCGCCGAATGTTGAAAGTAGTATTATTAATAGTACCTTCTTGAAAATATCAATGATATCTAAAATATGGACACTATTAAAGGTCTGCTAAGAATAGAAAACTTAACTCAAAATATAGAAAACTCACATTTTTAGATAGTCAATATCAATTATCAAAAATTTTCTTCAAAAGTGTTACTCAATAATATTATTCGATAAATCAGATAAATTTCAAAGGGTATCGATATCTTTCATGCATATATTAGAGCACAATTGAAAGACAAGTTCTATCTACAAGCTTTGCATGATAAATTAATAAACAATAAAAAAGCGAACAATAATTATCTGTCATCGAAGCTGTAAACATTTGCCTACCGATTGCGAAAGATAAATCGCTAACGGTGAACGGTGTCCGTCTTTTTTCGAGTCGCGTTATGCAAGGAAGTCGTTATCGTCATCGTCATCGTCGTCACGACCCCGGGAAGGATGACAACAGAATCGTACCCGGTCGAAGAAGACGCGACGGAACGAAGAAAGAAACTTCAAGACGAAGAAATCCACCCGTCGAAGGTCGGAGGCATCGCGCGACGGTTGGTCATTTGAGTCACGCTCGAAAATCGCGCGGCCAGCGTGCGATATTGCGAGCGGAATCCGTGACGCTGGGCTGGAAATGTGCCAAGGTCAATCTGCGGGTGCGGATATTAAGCCGAAAGTGGTGCAACGCGACGAACATCGACTTGGAAGAGTCGAAATGTGCGTGGTGGGACCGAGCGAAGCGGGGGTTTCTGCAAACCCCCGAGATTCGGCGAGACATAAATGACACCGTATATGCTCTTACGTAAAACGTGCACGCGGAGATGGTATATAACCGAAACATATATACATACATACAGTGTAGCAAGAGGGAATGCCATTTAGAAATAATCATTTTGGATGAAACTTTGTGGAAAGCTTACAGGACGCTTGAGAAGTTCTCGTCGAAATAATTCGCAGAAAATCGAAGCATTTTGTGGATTTTTAATAATTTTGACACGAACGTCATCGTGTATTTATTTAGTTTATATATTTTCTCTCTCTCTCTCTTTCTTTTTTTTTACAAGATATGCAAAATTGTTTTACCATGGCGCAACGATTTTATTGTTGCTTCCATAGCCGGAAATTGCGAAAATTATTTTACACATGTGCAATTCGATAATTAATTTGCCCGTCTCTCATGTCACAATTCCAGATAATAGATCTACAATAGATTATGCGTACTTAAGTCATTTCGTGTAAGCCATAAAGTTTCACTCGAATTTAATTTAGATCGACATTTTATTTCTTTGTGAAAAGGCGCGCTTACATACGTAGGCGATTATATAGTCACTGCAAATGACTAACTCTT
>NW_021851539.1:488814-493837 GCF_003651465.1 Formica exsecta | reverse complement strand
AATGACTAACTCTTTCCCTAAGAGAATTGAGGCATCGTTACGTTATAATTACATAAGGATGCATACGAGCTTACACGCATCGGATTATAAAATCCATAATAGAATAATGAAAGCATAATCCGTTATCAAACACGTATTCGATAAGTGTTCCGAAGGAGCGAACCGTAATTAATATAACTGCGCTTGAAAAAGAAAGAAAGTTATAAGCCTTTCGGATATTAATCCTATTTACATAAGTCTGAGCAATTGATTTCAAGCAGCTGCCGAAATTTAAAAAGAGCCCGATAAAAATCGTAATAAATGACGTATTATCTGGCAATCAATTGTCACTTGAATATATGAATCGGTATATTTTGAATATGAGTATTAAATTGCAATAATGGAAATAATAATTCGTATTCTTCTACATTTTCCTTTTTTTAAATTTATATATATGTCTTTGTATATAATTTAGACTTAGACCAAGAAACGAATGTCGTATTAATAAACTGGTCTTTATACTAATGGTATATTCATCATTCAATTTATGCGCCATTAGAGACTTTATCGATTGTATAACGAGCATCGGCTGTAAGTATCCACAAAGTTTTCCAGATGGATTCAGGTTAAATATCCGTCGAAAAGCTTTCAAGGCCATCTCTTATGTAGGGCCGAGTATATAATTAAAAAATCATCGCACGTGTTCTTAAACATCGGAAGAATAACGTAGATGCTGACGCATTACGTTTGTACATTTAAACAATAAAAAGTGCGTTATAATATTTAATTAAAATTTCTATAGCTTATAACAATAAATTTAAATAAATTGGCAATATCATTGCACACATAACTAAGCAGGATGATAATTAAGTAGAGTAATAATTGAATAGAATAATTTCGTGTTTTTTATTTACAAAGGGTATATAAAATCTAAGAAATAAGTGAAAAAAGAAATGGCTACACGCAAAAACTTTGGACTTAAACGAGGAAGTTTCTATCTGAGTTAAATAAGAGAGGGAAAAGAGTGTTAAGCAAGTTAACTGTGTTAAGTAAGAGGGGGAAGAGAGAAGGAAGCTAGATTAATTAAATTAGCGAGATTGGTCGAGTGGGATTAATTAAATTAACCTTTCATCTACGTAATGCACATCGAGTTTGAAAATAGCAATTTAAACGCACGACAAACAGGTGCGCCTGGTAAAAAAAAAAAAACTGTGCATCACACAATACATTGTTCGATGCAATCTCATCATAATTGAAAGTAATTGTCGCACAGACCATACTTTAATCGCGTTTTTCTTCGCAAAGTGATATTCCGAAAATTAAACCACGCAAGGCGTCACTCGATCAATTCCTCGATTGAGCACTCGTATTATGATTTTTAAGATTCCTATATTATATATTGAAAAGAGAGAAAAGAGAAAAAGAGACTTTGACACAATTTTTACAAAAAAAAAGTTACTTTATATTTGAGTTTATATTTTTTTATATATGAACATAAAAAAAATATCCTCGAGTGTTGTTTTGAAAAAAAGAACTTTGAAACATGTTAAAGAAGACGCGGAAAGAAAAAATGCGACATCCGCTAAAATTTCTTGGAGAAATGGAACGAAGTATATTGCGGGGATAATTTTTGCATTGATTTTCGACGTTGAATTCGACCATGGCCCAGAAAACAAAGAATCTTTCCACACGCGTTCTTGCTCCATGTTTTCAATCGAAATATCGTATTGTGTAACAATTCTGCACTTCGATTTTCGAATACTAAACGACGTGGGTACGTGGATGATTTCGTTGATATTAGTAAATCGGGTGTTAGCAAACGATTAAGTCGACGGGATGAATTTGCAAAAACTTAGCGGCAAGCTTGTCTTAATTGCGAACCTTAACTACTTAATACAATTTTTTTAAAAAGGGGGCAAAAACAAGACGAGTACATAGTGTAAAAAAATATTTAAATTTGTATGCAATAAATAGAAGTTCAAAAAAATGAAAGACATATTTATATGTATACTTGGCGTTTTTCATGTGTATTTATTTTATTAAATATTTTAATATCTTTAAAAGAAACAAGAAATAACCACGTGTTTCATGACATAAAAAGTCCAGATAAGCTACTTGGTAGCGTTTTGGTAGTCACATAATCGCATGGCCAGTTGCTTTTTATATACTTGACATTGCGATATTATAGCATTACTTGATTATAATGCACAGATATTTTTTAAATCATCGATAAAATTGTTTTTAATTTAACATATAATGTTCTCTATAAAATTATTCGTTCGTAGATATTTTTGTATATTCATACAAATAATTACAAAAGTGTTAGAGTGTTGTATAAGCTCTCGTCGCTAACGTAGGTCGCGTCGCTATTATTTGTTAAGCATCTTCAATTATCATTCTCTATTGTGTATATGACGGAACAAAAAAGATTGCATATTATATCAAAAATCCGGAAAAAGATTATAATGTACGGCGGATGAGATGTACGACAAGTGGCATGACCTTTGGAGGGATGTATAACCCTGATAAACGAGGGTTTATAAGCTCAAGTAATGCTGCATTTACGCAATCGATATCTAAGCATTGTGATACATATAATAGACAAGTATTCGCACAGTGTCATTTCACAAACGACAAATCGCGCATCCGTTCGCATCTGTTCGTTGTTTATGTCGGCGAAGGCGCTTATATGCGGCTGGACTTAACGGACGATCGGTAATTAGGACTTATCGCAATCACATCTCATAAATCATAATGATAATGATACGTGTCATGGTGGAATCGATCACGCTGCCGATGAGAAACAATGCAGCTGATCTGTGATTGTTAAACAGACCGCACTGTCAGCCGTTATCGCGGTTTTACACGGAGCTACTGAACGACTAGCCGCTTTGTAACAGATCGGAGATCTTTGCCTTGTGACAAGCGAGATAATTCTGCGTACCATATTTCGACCAACACGGAATAAAGTGCGTCCCTGATCGAGATTGAAATGTGCATCTTAATTGAAGCAATAACGTACATCAAGACTGAAATTATAAACGCGGAAATATTACAAGTAATTGAGTGATCAGAGCAACTTTTTGCGCTTGTCTATTCTGCGATATGTGCAATAAATTGGTTATCTCTGATGTAATTCTCGGTAATGTAAACAATCAAATTCATCCGTATAGTTACATCTGCGAATTCTGGAGCCACGACTTATTATATAAAAATATTAGTGTATATATATATAAAAGTTTTGTAAAAGAAATCAAAATTAGAAGATCGATTAATTATTTTATTTAATGATATTTGTGCATAATTCAATATCCTGTATATTCGGAAATATCAAAAATCAATTCAGAGCTTCGGAGCAAATCAATCCATTGGCGAAGAAGTAAACGAAAATTAAGAGATAACGCAATTTGATTGTAATTGTCCAAAAATATTATCTCAGCTTCAAGCCACGGTTTAAGGAATAAATCGAAACATTTCACAGACGATCACTCGAGCTATAAACAGTAAAGTATTATTAATTCAAAGCATATAAAAAAAATTCTAAAATTACATTGCTTAACATTCTTTATGATCATAATAAAACGGACGAATGGACTGCAAGCTGTAAGAAAAATCATGGTATCCTCTCTATGATCGTATACCGTCAATAGACTGTGTAAAACGGTCTATGCGCGGCCATGACCACATATCGTCTTAGGCTTATGCAGTATTAAAATGACACCGGCGGCGACGGTGAACTCCGACATCGGTACGGCACCGCTAGCTACGCAAGAATACGCAATACCGTGACAACTTTCGCTGTCATATCGGCATGACGATTCGCACGGGCAGTCGGGTTTAGTCAAGGAATCACACTGCACCAAGTTCAATTGCAGTTATTATTAAAGCGAAGGCAACACGAACGTCGATTTTCCTCTTTTTAAACGCGCCTTTTTTCACGCGTTTATTATACACGCGGAAGAATTTGTTAATTACGTTTTTTCCGCATACGAAAATGCCATGATAGCCTCTCGATAAAATTCCAATCGATTTTCGCCATTCCATTTTTTATATTCGAAGTCTAAAAAACAGATAATTCTAGATAAGGGTAATTCTCCAACTGGAACATAAATGCATCTGTATATGTATAAAATATGTGATGATATTAATTTTTAAACTTTAATAACAATCGTGTAATAAAAAATTATATTAAAGTTTAAAAATTAACATTACTACATATTTTTCACATTCTACGTTTATTGCGTCAATTATTTGCTAGATCGATCTCGATAACGTTTTAACAAGCACCAATGTGTAAATCGATAAAGACTTGAGGTCTAAGAAAAAATAAATGCAACCTTGGTAAATCGAGTAATCGATTTACCGATGCATTGAAGTTTATTTTATTCCGAAACACAGTGGTATATTTTACAAACAATCAAAACCTATACTCATTTATAGTTCTTTCTCTCTCCATTTCTATCTCTCTCTTTAATAAAAATTAATACAATAGATTATAAATAAAATTTTTTATATTATCACAAAGAGAATCTCTATCTCCTATAAAACGAACATAAACTAAGTAACTGTAAATCACTGGGGGAGTATTTTCGATTCCTCGCATGTATTCTTACGACAGTAAAAGTGAAGCTAAAAGAGAGGTCGACGTGCACATATACGTCACGGATAAAGCTAATTCAAACGCTTGATTGCTTCAAGATCCGATCACTATTTTCGTATCTACAGGAATCAATACACTTTTCCTCTCGCAGGTCAAACAATCATGGGACGCAAACGGGACATCAAATCGTGCCCGCCTACGACCAAAGCTAGATCTAAATTTGTATCACGGATACATGAAAATCGGTAATGATGACTTCGCCGATATTTCAACCTTCGTGTTCTTTGTTTAAACTTATAAAATTATATGAAATCAAAACTATTTTTGACTGTATGTGTTTCATGCAGAATTAAGTTGATTATTCTCTATTCTGTATATATTTTTTAAATTAATTATTAAAAATTATTTAAATGTACAAAAAATTATTATATATATAATTATTAA
>NW_021851539.1:485157-488016 GCF_003651465.1 Formica exsecta | reverse complement strand
TAAATTATTTTATTCAAAATTTAAAATTGTTACATAGTTACAAATTAATTATTTATATTAGTAAATTTTATATTTTCCGTTACACATCTTAATAAAACGTTACAATTAGACACTGAATTGAACAAAAATTGCTGAAGGAAGTTAAGCTATTTGCCGAGTCTATTATAAGATTAAGAGAATACGAAGGTTAATCAAAGGAATTGAGATGATTGTTTGCAACAGCGTTGAATGCTTTTCTTCCATAGACGTGAAACGGTTACGCGACGCAAACGGCGCGACAAGTTATCCACAACGTTCGAATTGCCTGCCATCGAATTTAAGCAGCGAGTGAAAACTAGTCGGTAAAGGATATTCCACGATTTTATAGCGATGGGTTTAAATGAGAATTTTCTCATTCACTTCTATCTGCGAAAGGTACTCGCTACCATCCCTGAGATAAGTCATGATATCTTAGAAATCATCTCTGAAATTTAATTATGACATTCCAATTAAAAGGAAACCGAAAACTTTCGGAGAATGGATTGAACTCATCGCTAATGAATGTAACTTAGTGCAATATCTTTCTATCTCTCTAACAGGCATACCAATGTGTTAAACCATTTTACATTCAGATTAACGAAAGCTCGACAACATGCGGCTCGAGTCGGCGATATGCCATCTAACTCTGTATTGGTCACCGAATTCGCATCGCAGAAACAGACTGATCAAGAAAGGTGTCTTTATGCACGAGATCTTGAATATTTTTGTTAAACACAGATACATGTATTAAATGTCACAACACTTCATCGCTCAATTAATATAACCGTCGTACAATCGAATTTTTACGCACTATTTTAATTATTTTATAACTATTTTATTATTACGCACTAATTATTATTGGAACGCACTAATGATTATTATATCATTTCCATTTAATCTTGATGTTGTATATATATGCTTCTGTTTTTTTTTTCTATAGGGATATCTATTTTATATTATTTTTCTTTTTTTCTCTAATTTTTAGAATCTATTTGCAGTTTACTCCAGATTAATATGCAGAAATCAAAAAGTATGCCAGCATATATTTTTTTTAAATACACCGCTCTGATGCAACAAAACATTTTACTGCCGCAACTGCACTTCTTGCTAAACGCATCTATATACGCAATTTGATGCGATTGCAGATCGCAAGACAAAATATATTTTATAATATTCTGTCCTAATTAACTTTTATATATTTCATGTATTAAAATTATCAGATTTTTTTAGTTGTTCTTAACGGAAAATATTTGTGCATTAATATTAAAAATGATAAGTCGTTTCTTATAATCTTGCTATTTATCGTGCAAGTCAGTCGCCACTTGCAAAACAATTGTCCTTTGCAGCGGGACAATAAATTGATTATTATCACTCAACATTGATGTGGTGTTATTTTGAACGTAGAATCACGAGTAAAATATTTATTAACCTGATATAAAGAGAGTAATTAGAATAACAAGAGTAAGTAATTACAATGTCTGATAAAAAAAGAGTAAATATAAATATTATATAAAAGCGGTCAACAGTTAATTTTTTAATTTTTTTCATGTGCAACAAGAGCCAATTTGGGTCTATTGCAACTGCGCACAAAGATGATTCATAAGATGAATCCATAATATGTATTTTGGCATTTCACAAAGTCGACTAGCTTTTATTATCTAAAATTTAAATTTAAAATTAAAAGCTATCTGCATTGTATCTTATTTTGTTTGTGATTTACAATCCTCAAGTGTAACACCGCCAAGTTTTTTACGTGCGATTGCGATATAAATGCATTGAGATTCATTTTAGACTCGCGCGATACAGTTTTTATACATTTCGAAGTAATGCGTATATCAACAGCCATAAACCGTAATAATTATGCACGATGGAGAACATTGCTAAATCGTTCCCCTTCACGCGTATAATGCGTGATAATCCAGTGAATTAATATTCGCGTGCGACAACTCCTCGGAAAAATGCGCGTTTTGCAACGCAATGTTTGTAAAAATCACTATATAAATTCGTCCGCATATCTAACTAGATACAGCATACTTTTTTTCAATAATTCAAAAATAATAATCTATCTAAATTACCAACAATCAATTGTTTGAGCTTTAATAATTTAAGTTTGTGCAACAAGTAAGTTCTGTGGTAACGTTACTTCTAATTATCGTCATGTGAATAAAATGCAAACATGTTTTTTTGAACAAGAATAATTTTAAGAAATCCTTCTTTTATCGTAATAATAACAAATTTATATTTATATTTATATTAAGAGATAGCATTTTATTCCACAAGGGTAATACTCGCATTCTCTGGCGGTTCACTAGCTATAAAGCACGCGGGATATTCATGTGTTCGCTCTGAAGGAAGAAAAATCGCGAAATAAGATCGGCGAAACAACATGAGTGAAACAGAAACCGCGAGAATTCGCGCTCGTTGACCGCGCCGATTTGCGTTATGAATTCCGCATCCGAAAGTATATGCGTGCATCTGTACACACACACACACACGTGCACATATACACCTGCGTGTTATACCCACAGAGGATACACATGAGCGCGCGTCCACATTGCCCAATGAATTGCCACGCGCGTCAGCGAAAAGAAAGCCGCACGCCTATTGCGTAATAACTCGCATCGCTCTTTCTATATGCCGCGCAATTCGCACTGAGATTTGCAGAATCGTTTCCCGCCATGCGTGTAAAGGTGCCATTACATGGCAGCGTTAAGCGTCGAGCGTCTGCGTAGAAAATTGCGCAGAATCTAATTTCAGCCTAGAATCTATCTCTTTTAAATTCTGCGCATCTTTCTGCGCAGACGCTCGACGCTTAATGCTGCCATGTAAAGGCACCTTTAC
>NW_021851539.1:467115-484224 GCF_003651465.1 Formica exsecta | reverse complement strand
AGCGTCTGCGTAGAAAATTGCGCAGAATCTAATTTCAGCCTAGAATCTATCTCTTTTAAATTCTGCGCATCTTTCTGCGCAGACGCTCGACGCTTAATGCTGCCATGTAAAGGTACCTTAATACGTGATGATTTCGCAGATGCGCTTTTGAACTTTTTTTTCTTTTTTTTTTTTTCTTGAAGACGTTGGATATGCTGTAATAAGGCGACGTGTCGATACAGTGTTGCAAGTTATAAATCTTTAGAAAAGAGCACCTTTCTCTATCTTTAAGAGAATTCAGAGAGAGAAATCTAATTTTTAAGATAAAAAAATTGTCTCCACAATTTTTGACTAAATTGCATTAATCTCCTTGTTATCGAAAAGGAGCATGATTCATTTTTAGAATCGCAGTTAGCCTCATCTAGAAAATATTTTTTGCATCACGATTGTACGCGACGCATCACAAGCACTTTGCGAGCGATCGCGCAAAGAAATCTTCGCCGACCGCGACCATCGGCATCGTATACAAGATTGCACAAGACGTCGCACGCGATTTGTCGACATCCTTCTGCATCGGTAATCGCGCGTGCGATTTCTGACTACGCGATCCTCTCGTTAACGTCATGCTCGTTCGTGTTTCAGCGACGGTGGTGCGGGTACCGCGGGTCTCACAAACGCGACGACGATGCAGAACAACACGGATGCCACCGTGGACCTGACGACGGTGACGTCGAGCACCGTTCACCTGGCGACGCCGGGCCTGAACAACCCCACGTGGAATCGTCAACAGGCCGTTAGCGTTAGGCATGCCTTCAAGACTTACGGCAGCGCTAAGAATCCGAATCATATCTTACAGAATCTCAATATGACCGTAGCCAAAGGCTCCATGTAAGTATATCAATTATTTCATTAATTAAGCGGGGCATAAAATTTCTGCAACAAAACATTATAAAATATTATACATGTATATATGAAATATGGACAAGAAATCTGTATTTTATATGTGTTCTTTTTATTTATAATTAATAATAATCAAATATTACTATCGTTTTCATTGTTTAATTTGCATTAAATGCATGCAGTTGATTAGAAAACTCGTTAATTTTTTTATATGTATATCAAGTATGTATCAAATAATTTCATATATATAACAAATAAGTTTTTAATGCATTTAATGCAAGCTAAATAAAATAAAGACAATATTAATATTATATAAACGTCTAGAAAAAATGTTATAATATAATATAAATTATATAACTGATTTATTACTATTAATTACATAAATCAAATGATAATAGTAATGTAGATTCTTTTATATTCCCATATTATATCATGGCGTTCGTCACATTGCACACTGTAAATTCACATATCTTGCCATCGAGATTGCAAAATTGAGCATTTATGTCTTTCCGCTGAATACATTATTTATATGACTAAATACACTGCATTGAGAAAGCGATACAAGAAACTCGTTTTCTATCTTAACGACCTATCGTTTATTGGAACGATAATTAACCAGTGCAATGTTACGCGCATTAATTAACGCGCGTTTTCATTCGAGCCAACTGTGTCTCAAATTGCTAGATCACAATTATGATAAAGGATTATTTGCAATAGTTATTCCGTAACATGTGAAACAACAATGTAGTCTATGCGGCTACCAGGAAATTGAAACGTTTATAAAAAAAAATCATTTCCATTATAATCATTACGGAATTCGTTTCGTAATTGCCAGGCGATCGAGATACGCGATTATATGTTTTTCGCGTGTGTTACAAGCCGCAAAGTTGAGATAATAATTTAGGGCGCAGATTAGAAATGCCAGGAGCCAACATTTGTAGAATATAACGCGTATTGAACTGAGAATAGTAACGTTTAGAGCACATCTGTTTGAAATTTTTAGTAAATTTTTAGTATTTATCGAACAATGATAACGATTCGAAATATTTAAGACTTTTCGAAACAAAGTAGGCTTATTTTAAATATTCTGATGAGTTTCCGTACCTGTGGCAATTTTAATTCCCCCCTCACCCCTCTCTCTTTCTGTCAGAAATCCTTCTCTTCGACAATTTCGCTAAATTGATTTCGTTCTGACGATATCCGATGAAAATGTGTTTGTATCAATATTAATTTTGTAAAGAACATTCTCTTTTTTATTTTTGTTGAGTTGGCATTTTAATTGTGTTTTCTTTAAATAATGTCGATTCCTTTAAAAAATATACGGACATTGATCGAGTATGTCTCGCGTTCCTGATCTTCTCTCGCATTTCAGATAATAATTAATATTTCTGTCTGAATGTTTACCGCTTACAAGAGAATGTCCTTCGTTTGCGATGCAAAAAACGAGTTTGTAAGAAACATCGCAAAAAACGCTTTGTTTTTATTATATTATTTTGTATACGGCGTATTCTGTGTTTGATCATAGACATTTTTCTTCTCTCTCAGATCTAATTTTTAATAAAAATTGTTGTAAGATTATTATTGCTTGAATATAATGACCGTTTATATAAGACTTTAATTAGAACTATTTGTGATCAATTTTATTAATGCCCGTTCTATATTAGCTATTGATTATATATTCATAGATTTAATGTTGAACTAATTAATGTTTTGATTGCGTTGAAAGCGCGTATCGATATTTCTTATAATAAATTGATCTCTCTTGTATTGCGATTAACTATTGCGTAATATAATTCCAATAATCTTACGGAATCTCTTCCCGTTTAATAATAATAATAATAAAAAGAATATCACAATTCTTTATCGTCGACATTCTAATTAGCAATTATTTCAAATTTAATTATAAAATTTTATCTTTTTCCTTATTTGTTTCATTAGTTACGTTAATAACAGACAGAAATGTCTGTCCACTCCCTTGATTAAATAATCATAGCTTTCATCAAATTTTCATCGGGGAAAATCCATACACTTGAAAAAGAGTTTTGTCGGAAGAGAAGGAAAGGACGATGAGACGTAGAAATATTTTATACAGAGTGTCCCCAATTTAAATGTCAAAACTTTAAGAGCGTGTAGGGGACCGATAAACTAAGACAAAAAGTCCTTTAGGGATTTGCTCGTTTTTGCTTCGTTTTGAAGAAAATCGCAAAAAGTGAAACAAATAATTTTCACCAAAAAACTTAAAACAATACTAAAATTATTAGATTTATCAAAAAGTATTATAAAATAAAAATTGTAGAATATGGAATTAAGAAAAGAGAGTGAGTTAAAATTCTCCTGAGGTAAAATTAGATTAGAAACAAAATTTTGCGTTGTCGCGTATTTATCTACAATCCTCTAATTTTACCTCAGGAAAATTTTAACTCACTCTCTTTTCTTAATTCCATGTTCTACAATTTTTATTTTATAATACTTTTTGATAAATCTAATAATTTTAGTGTTGTTTTAAGTTTTTTGGTAAAAATTAAATTTTTCATTTTTTGCGATTTTCTTCAAAACGAAGCAAAAACGAGCAAATCTCTAAAGGACTTTTTGTCTTAGTTTATCGGTCCCCTACACGCTCCTAAAGTTTTGACATTTAAATTGGGGACACTCTGTATATGAGAAGATATAATGCGCATGAGAGAGTCGATGAGACAATTTCTCGTGATTCACTTCGGCATGAAGGCAACGTCCCAGGCCATGTTCTCAATTTCCATTTACCTCGTCGTGAGTTACGTCACGTACACTTTGCGTTCAGCCTTCAGCTGACCCGTCGTTGCAATTTAAATTTGATTATTCGTTTATTGTGCTTGCTTCAACGAATTCTTGACGAGCCACGTGTCTATGTCTCACGACACGTCGCGAGGCTCGTTTTGCGTTTCGTTTGACGAGAGAGACTCCTGCGAGCGCTTATCAGTCATGCAAACATTTTTATCATTCGATTTCCGGCGACGAGTCTCTCCAGAACCAGTTATAAATAAATAAATCCTCGACAGGTATTTACATTTTACCTATACTTCAAGGATCCTGAATCTTTCAAGTGCGCTAAGTACGCTTTCGTTAGCATATCGATGAAAATTGCAAATGTAAATGATGCTCGCCGCGAGCGGCCGATCTGTCTATTCACATTCAAAACTATAATTCCGAAGGCTGAGATATCTTTAATAGAATACGCGCAAAGATATTTATCATCCATGCCAAGCTATTCTCCCGTCAGTCTGAAGTGATTGAAGTCTTCTATACGGAATACTCTAAAAGTTTCTAGTCAATATGAGATTCTTTAGTCAAATTCAAGTGTCTTTTTTTTTCCAGCAAATCTTTCATCTGCTCACCGTAATTTAAACGAATATATATCGACAAAATAAATTATTTGTACTAGATACGGGCTGCTGGGCGCCAGCGGATGCGGCAAAACCACTTTATTGTCCTGCATCGTCGGCCGACGAAGATTGAATTCAGGCGAGATCTGGGTGCTGGGCGGTAAACCCGGGACGAAGGGCTCCGGCGTGCCCGGCAAGAGAGTCGGTTACATGCCGCAGGAGATTGCCCTCTACGGCGAGTTCACCATCCGCGAGACCATGATGTACTTTGGCTGGATATTCGGAATGTGCACGGCCGAGATTGTTGAGAGGCTGCGCTTCTTGCTGCAGTTTCTCGATCTGCCGTCGCAAAATCGTCTGGTGAAGAATCTCAGGTACGCATTCGCGTGCAAAGAGCATCTCTCGATTATGTCTGCGTTTGAGAGAACTGTGGATTTTCAGAACGTTATAACTTTGCGAGTTACACGTCTCTTTTGAGGCAAGAACTGAATATTTATTTCACGATTAGTCATTCGCGTTTCAACATGGAATTTTAATCGTTAAACTGTTCTCGAAATATTGCGTTTTACATATCTACTGCTTGACAACTTTACGAATTGCCGCAAAAATATAAATGTTGATTGTTTCGCTTACAATAAATTCATTGTAAAAATTTTTTTGCATGACTATAACATATTAATATTAATATATTATCTCTTTATGTTAGTGGCGGTCAACAGAGGCGAGTGTCCTTCGCTGTGGCACTTATGCACGATCCGGAATTGTTGATTTTGGATGAACCGACCGTAGGTGTAGATCCTCTATTAAGACAAAGGTACGTGGCTTTCTTTCTTCTCGTATGTTTTAAGATAAATTTTGTTAGAAAACATCGTTATTAAATTCAATATACAAATGCAGTAACTGAGAGAAACAGCTGACTCTTGTGCGTACGATAATCGCGTCACAATGATTAACCTTGTGTTGCTCCTTACAATTAGTGCAATTAAATAATGTGACAGACCGTAACTTATCTTCTGGATAAACCTTCTGTATAATCTTCCAATCATTAGAGAAAGTATATACATGCGCTAATAAAAATCATAAGATGCATAAATTCAGTATTGTTGGTCACGATTTAAATGTTAAATTATAAATATTTTAGATAGATCATAAATCATCAATGCTGCAATCTAAATATTCAGTTTGAACAATGAGTCTAATATAACACGATTGTGGATCCAGACTGTTCTTTAAAAATCGTCTTAAAAATATTGAATTAAAATTATTTTTATTTTATTAATATATATATATATATATATAATATTTCATTCTCTTAAGCATTTACTTATTTACTACAAATCATATATCTATCGTCTTCCAACAAAAATTTTAAAAAATCTGTCGAAACGCTTTAATCACATTTTTCTAATCAATATTTTTCTATATTTATCTAATATTAAATTAGACCTTCGAAACTCTACTACTAACTACATTCTAATGCTTGTTTGGAAGGAATGGTTTCTGGCGTTCAAATTCCATTTTCGGATATTAGACTTTGAGTTCTGAAATATTAATCGATTAGAGCCTAAATCCGTTTTTAATGATCGTAACGTCCAACAACAATTATGACTCACTCCCGTCATGTAAAACCCGGCTCTTGACATAAAAGCACGATAAATATTTCATTGAAACATTTATAAATACACATTTATTCATGTGAAAATGAAAGGTTTCAAACAATAGTATGTTAAGTCGCGACTATACAAAGTTTTTAGCTTAAAAACATATCTAAAACACGTCGTGAATAATAACAGATTTAAAGAATAAATTCTAAAGAGCAGAAAAAAAAACTTTAGAAAATTATTTTGTAGAAACCATCACAAATACCATGTTAAAATAACGGATAAAGTCATTCTGCATAAATTTGCAAATACTGCAAATTGTTGATGGTACGGTAGTTGCGGAATTTTTGCAGAACGTTTTTGATTTTATGGAAAAGCAGAGTTTGCTTTCCCGTAAAAAGAAAATTGTCACTTGTTTTCGGAAATAAATGCAGCGGATAATTGTCCGAATATTTTCCACAATAAAATATCTTGTTTTTATAACAGGAAATCAATTATTGTAATTATCATGTTGTTGTCCTATCTTTCATTCGTTTCTTTCGCGTTAATGCAATATCCCTCCGGAACGTAAGAAAATTTCTTGGGTGGAGTCGATCATGTTTATACGTGACGTAAATGGAACAGAAATATAACTTGTATAAACTTTCAGAAGTGGAACTGCTGCATTAGTCGAATATTTGTAAATACCACCCTTGCGCAGATACAGATTATTTCCGATTTCATTTCATTGAGATAAATAAATTTTACCCAGAGAAAAGATAAGAAATAATATTATATATTACCGATTTGCACAGCGTTGGGGCAAAGTTTTAAATGCATTACCTTATTATCTGAGAAAATTTATAGTTTTTCTTACAACCGTCTATATAATATATATACACTTCAATTCACTTTTCGCAAATATCACATACAATTGTCTCCTGAAATATTTGTGAATCTCAATCACTTTTTACTTGTGAATATCGCTAAAAAAGTCAAGACTTTTTTTATTATGGATTTAATTTTACTATTTATTTTATATTCCGCTATATATTTGCAATTTGCATTAATCAATTATCTCGCTTTGTTTGTCGCTATCGGATTTCTGATTGCTTGTTAAATTATATTAACTATGTAGCTTAATTAATGTGTTTTCTACGCTTTATTAAACTGCATATTTAATTTTTGAAATTGTTTTTACTCAAATGGCATATTAATATGATATAATAAATATATGCAATAATAGACAAGATATCAAATAGTAAACAAGAGATTAAGATATCAAAATTTCATAAAAAATAAATCGATTCTTGTTAGTGGAAAAAAATTATGTTTGTATACTAATTTTTTATTGAGTAGATTACCTCTTCAATAAATTTTAGTTTAAAAATTAATTTTTTCCATGAGCATATAAAAAAATTAATCCTCTAATATTCATATCTCAGTAACGTAATATGGTAGATTTAAGCGTGTCTGCATCGAGCAACTTTCAACTTTTACTTGGTTATGGTCTGGTTTTATAAATGTTTCACGATTTTTCTCAACATTGTGCGTGTAAGATGGCTGTTAGCTGAAAAAATTAGCCGGTTTATGAAAAGTGAAGATGTTGTTTAGATATTTTTCTATACACGTATATCTTTCACACACCACTTCTCTTTATTTTCAATAACAAGTCCTTTATTTATAGAGATGCCGATTGTATTAGAATTTTTGTTACAAGGATTAAAGTGTCAGAAACGCTGAAAAATCGCGCAAGAATCGTGCGTAGATCATCATATATAAATATAATAATAAATAATACATGAGCCTCTCTTTCTCTCTCACACACACATATATGCATATATGTATGTAAAATATATATATATGTATGATAATCATGCAAATTTCCGATTGAGAAATAATTAGAAATGATAGCTTTAATCCGAAATTGTTGCGAGCTTGAGTCTTGTGTAATATATTTAATTAGTATTTTTAGAATTATGCATTATATATTTGTGTTTCCTCTCTCCTTACTTTTCTTTTCCTCTTTCTTTGTATATTTTTTAATATAAATATGTCGTCCGAATCACAGAATTATATAAAAATATCAAAAATATATGGAACATATAATTGAAAAACGTCTTTCATTTTTTATAGCATATGGAACCATCTGGTTCAAATTACCAAAGACGGTAACAAGACGGTCATCATAACGACGCATTACATCGAAGAGGCTCGACAAGCGCACACGGTAATGTCGTAATTAGATGTTATTATCAATCGATTAGACATCATGATTTTAACAACATCGTTTAATTTTAATTCTAACGGAATCAACTCTTTTTTGTGAAACATTGAAAGTAAAAATAATCATCAACAATTTTATGTTAATATATGATAAAAATTAGTCAACGCATTGATAAAATCCGAACATCTATACATAAAAAGCTGACGTACTTGAAAAGACACAATCAGTAAACAAATCGACATAGAAATTCTCACAACATATTAATAACAAGTTTTGCTAATGATTGACGTTTGCTGACAGATCGCACGTTATTATCGTGCCATTGGCTAGCTATTCCACCTGCATATTACGCCAGACACAAATTACAGTGCAACCGCTTCGGAGATCGATTTCGATTTTTTACCAATAATTCGCCTATCTTGCGATAAATCGTACTAGAATGCTTTGGTTGAATAGAGGAAAATTTATCCAGCATTTTTCTCCTGCCAATGAAAATTCACAAAATAAGTTGCAATATTAAACTTATTCAAATAATATATAATATGTATAAAAACTGGAACAATACTTAAACATCTCTGTTTTATGTAAACTTTCATTATTTTTATGCTTCACGTAAATTTATACTTTTATAGTAGATATTTTGACAGTAAACTATAGAGTTATCTTCAGAATGACCATTTTTTTGCACGATTTGAGAATAATAGAAAAGAAAACGGTTTCGTTAACAGATCGGCTTGATGAGGAGCGGCCGATTGTTGGCCGAGGAGGCACCCAATACACTCATGCAAATATACAACTGCGCCTCCCTTGAAGAGGTCTTCCTGAAACTGTCCAGACAGCAAGGCCAAAGCGCAGCACCAGCGCAGTTAAACATTTCGAACAATATCAGTTTGGTAAGCATGAAAATTTAAAAAAATATTTTCTTTATTTATTCGTGCATTGTCTCGCACACATTTTGTTCCGAACAATTTTAAATTTAAGATATTATAGACAAACTTACAGCACGTTGCACAGTGTGAAAAGCAACCAATATGAATATGCAAGTGTTTCAATTTTTATGTCTGTCAATTGTATATATAAATGCCCGCTATTGCTACTATCTAAATATTCTTTAATGTAACCATCAATTTTTCACTTTCAAACTTAATTACTTTTCAAATTTCTTTTTTTTTTTTTTTTCATTTCTTATTGCATTCGTTAATTCCTGTGTCTGAATTCTTATTATGTTATTACATTATATGTCAAAAAGATAACGTCAATATTATATTACTTTATTAAATATATCTTCGCTTTTTCTTTAGTTATTACGCACAGTCGACTCGTGTCGCGTATATTCGCAAGAAATTTGTTATCAATCTCCCTCTGTGCCTCGTAGCTAATTTTATCGTTTGATTTGCATCAATCACACCAAATGTCATCACATCGTTTTATTGCTATTTGCCACGCCTCTTTTTTTCTCCTTGCACACAGGCTCCTCTAAACTGGGGTAAGAAAGACGAGCCAGTATACGTGACGGAAGAGTCCGGTGTCGTCGGTCTCAATTTCCATCAAAGCAAAGAGGCCCTGATTTATGACTCTACCAATGGAATAGCGAATCACTATGATGTAAGAGGTTCATTCACTGCACTTCACGGTGAATTACACTCACTCAATGTCCGCGACACATATACGCGCGCTTCTTTTTTCGTTTCTTCCTTAATCCACGTGTATTTTTCTTGTCGATGCCTTTTAAACTCGAGATAGCTTTGCATAGTACTTTAATTTATTATAATTAATAGTTATATTAATAGTTCTTAAAGAGAATACGTGTTATCATGATTCGAATTTTTTGATTAGGAAATTCAAGAGTTATATAATTTGTAAAATGAATTAATTATATATACAAAGGCACATCTTGATTTTAATATAAATCGCAAGTTTTTTTTAAAGCAGATAAATGGTAGGCCTCTATCAAAAGTAAAAGGCGGATCTGTTCTGGAATGTGACGATTGCGGCAACTTTGCGAACTGCTATAACATCACCAGTACGGGCAAAATCAAAGCGCTTTTGCAGAAAAACTTCTTGCGCATGTGGAGAAACGTCGGGTACGTTTTTAGCCGCGAGACTGTTTACAGAATAATCAATAACCAAGTTTTTTATCTTTTAATCTCAGTTTTATCGTTCTTAAGATTTTCTGTTGTAATATTTTTATAAAAGAAATAGAACACACATATGTGTGTATATTATTCACAGATATTGATACATAAATAAATTAGTAAGGTTTCATAAAAAAAAAAAAAATATTAAATAAACAATTACCTGAATGTGTATAATAGCATGTTAATATCGCGACGCAATAAATTATCTTTCCGCAGCGTGATGCTGTTCATCTTTGCTCTGCCGGTGATGCAAGTGATTCTTTTCTGCCTGGCAATCGGGAGAGATCCCGAGGATCTGAAACTGGCTATAGTGAATAAGGAAATGTTTTATGATAATATGACGTGCCCCCTCGCGACGGATTGCAGCTTCACATATCTCAGTTGTCGATACCTCAATTTTCTGGATAAGGATACGATTACAAAGGCGAGTATCTCAATTATATACATGAATATATAATATATGCTATTATACATAACGCAATATAATATAATAGATGAAATATTTTAAGATACAGTTTTCTAAAAATGGCTAAATTAAAAATAGAAACTGATTTGTAACGTAAGTGTATAATAGATGGATATATGGATAATTCTCTTCATTTTATATTTCATATTTTATATTATAGGAATATTATGAAAATCTGGACACAGCGATGGACGCCGTGCGCAAGGGAGAGGTTTGGGGCACTTTGTACTTTACAGAAAACTTTACGGACGCTCTCGTGGCGAGAATGGCCTTAGGAAAAGATTCCGATGATGAAACTCTCGATCAAAGTGAGATCAGAGTTTGGCTGGACATGTCCAGTAAGTCTCATTTAAAGATCAAGGCATTAATAAAATTCTATGAATAATTAAAGCCAAATTCAAATGTTTTAATTGCGGCTCTTTCACTTTATAGATATTTTATTCGTATCTCATTTATTTGCAAAATATTACTTACAATTAAATATATTTGCATATATTAATATGTTTATCATGTTTGATAAGTGTTACTTGATGGATATTACGCATATTTTATTCATTTATGATGCAACAATTAAGTGTGACGAACTTTATTCCGTTTCTTTTCGCAAGTGTAGCTCTACACGTGTATTTGCTCAAGTATCAGCTATTGATCAATACGTTATTTACATAATCTTTCTATATCGTCATGTTAATAACTATACATTTCGATACAGTTTGTCATGAATCCGTGCTGTTCTTGCAGATCAACAAATAGGTCTGATGCTAGCGAGAGATCTTCAATACTCGTACAGAGATTTTGCCAAGGATCTTTTATCCTCCTGTAATCAGAATGCAAAATTGGCTGACATACCAATTCAATTCAAAGATCCCATTTATGGTTCCAATGACCCTAGTTTTACGGACTTTGTAGCACCGGGTGTAATATTGACGTAAGCTTATTAATATTTGATTATATGATTATTAATTTTAAATAAATCAATTTATTTTATTTTTTTATTTCTTTTCTTTCTTTCTAGAATATAATTAATCAAACTAGCCATTTAATTCGCTTTTTCCATCTTTCTTTCTCTCTTTCTTTTTAAAATATAATTAAAATTTTAATATGATTAAATCTTTCCTCGCGTGTAAGATACTTCGCAATGATGTTCTACACAGACACAGTTTCAATATTTTGATTTTTGTCCGTTAATAGCATTGTCTTCTTCTTGGCGGTCGCGTTGACGTCATCGGCATTGATCGTCGAAAGAATGGAGGGCCTTCTGGACCGAAGCTGGGTGGCCGGCGTGTCGCCCAGCGAGATTCTATTCTCTCACGTGGTCACGCAATTCGTAGTGATGTGTGGCCAGACGGCTCTAGTACTGATCTTCATGATTCTGGTATTTGACGTCGAATGCGAAGGCCCTCTCGGCTGGGTCATCATATTGACGATACTTCAAGGACTCTGCGGCATGTGCTTTGGTAAGGCGATTCTACAAGATAATTCACGAAGAGTATATCCGTTAAAATGAAATAGCAAATAGACGACGATTAGTTTTCTGGCCCGTTTTGTCTCTTCATTTATTTTCATTTATGTTTTTTTAATAAATAGAAATAAGTAGGACGGAGGCATTTTTTAAGAAACGCGGATTCTGATTCTGAAAAACCGTCAAAGAACATTCATCAGTTATCCGTTTATGATATTAAAAAGACTCGGTCGTTTGTTGCAAAATATTACGATTTGCGAGAAAAATACGATTTCTTCCAAAGAATCGGAATTTAATAAAAACGATATAAATGTATATATAAAAATTAAGAGTGCATACAAAACAAGCGCAAAAATAGTGCATATAAGCGATCACATAAAAGATACACGATCGCATTTTTACGAGCGACCAGAATCAAGAACCAAAAGGAAGACACATTATCATCAGGATTTTTCCCGTTATTGCAGGGTTCCTAATTTCGGCGATTTGCGAACTCGAAAGGAATGCCATCCAGTTAGCTCTCGGCAGCTTCTATCCCACGCTTCTTCTTAGCGGTACGTATAATATCGAAACATTTATTTAAAAGATAATCACATACCTGGTTTAAACTCCTTTTTCTTTCTTTATTCGCAGAACGGTATTTGAATCGCGATTGCTTGAAAAATTTTTTTCGTAAAATGGAACAAACTTTCACGCGATTATATCTCACTCCGATATCATGTATTAATTATTCTTGCTACTAAGTTATCAAATGGCTCTTTTACTCTTCTTACATGAAGTAAACTTAATATTCTGAATATTTTAAGCATTCGTGAAAAGCTCGAAAAATTCTTTCAAAATGAAAGAATAGAAATATAAGAATTATTACTGAAAATAAGAATGCACAAAAAATTATATTCAACTAAATTAAGAAAAATTAAATAAAAAAAGGGAAAATGGAATATATATTTGTAAATATATATATCGACACTTTGAAAAGTGTAAATTTAATACCCTTATAATTAGTTTGAAGAATTCTTTTCTAAAAATGAAAGAAAGAAGAGAGGAAAGAGAAAAAGAAAGAAAAAAGGAAAAAATAAAATTTTTCCAATTATTAAAAGTAAATGCATAAATATGCTTATTTACGTAGCATTTAATCGACGACAATAATAAATGGCGACATTTCCCGGTTTGTAGGTGTAATATGGCCGGTGGAGGGCATGCCGACGTTCCTGCGATACGTATCACAAGGTTTGCCGCTCACAATGGCAACGACAGCTCTACGCTCAATGCTGACTCGTGGCTGGGGCATAAAAGAATCGAACGTCCACAATGGCTTCTTCTCCACCATCATCTGGATCGTCGTGTTTCTCACGATAAGTCTCGTCGTACTAAGGTTCAAGCGCGGATAACCCGGATAACTCGTATCCTCGCGTTCAGATTGTATTCGGTGTATAGTGCTTTGCGAACAATTTCTTTTCGCGAAGACGGAACGCGGGAATGCTGAATCAGGGAGAAAGTGTTCCCGGAAGTTGAACGAATCGAAATGGCAAAATGAACGAATGTGTGTGACGGATGCAAGACGGATGTCGCGAAGAATTGATCAGGATTGTCAATCGGGAGATTCGTGTTTTCACCTGGCACCGAAGCGATCCTTAAGACAAAGTCTTCTTTGCGTGTTTATCCGTATTATAGCTAGTTAAAATTAAGGTAATGTAGTTAGTAGAATTATGTAGAAGAGTTATGTAAAATTGAGGCAAAGATTATAACAATGAATGCGAGTAAATATTGTTGGCCAAGGGATTTCTTTTTTCGAGCGCATCAAGAAATTCTATTATCCAAAAAGAATCTCTTTCTATTATCCAAAAAACGTCGGTTAGCATCCAAAAAGATCTTTGTTGAACTACCGTTATTACTCAAACCAGCATCCGTATAATGTATACCTGTATCTTCGATCGGCTTCGATTCCAGGTGTCGACGCGTCGCCGATACGATCTCGCAGCATTCTCCATGAATGAACCTTTGATCCATGTGATGCTCCTGTGTACACTTGATGCTTGTAAAATGCGCGTATGTATGCCTGTGTTGTATGTATGATGGAATAATAAATAGTGTGCGCGAGACTGTCGCGTTTGCCTTGCAAAAGCGCGTAGAAAATTTGTCTCTATATTTTTAATCAGCATCTGTGTAAAAAATAGCGCGGATCCACAGAGTTCTCTCTGTGAATCTTCTCTCTATCAAATCTTCTCGAGAATCGCGATCGATGGGAATAGAATAGAGGAGATACAAAAGCCGAATTGTGTGAGAGTACAATAGAAAGTAAGTTTGTTTCAATAAAATTGAACTTCCTCTAAAAATGGAAAATTTTAATTATAAAATCATTTGCTATAGAGAAGCAAACTGATAAAGTAAAATACTTCAATACTTTGAAACGTTTCGTCGTGATTTATATAATAAATCGATAATATAATTCGATAAAAAGTGCGTACTCTGCATGTTACACTAGATAACATATAATATTTTATTCCCTTTTATCGTGTGATTTATTCGCGTCCGAGATATCGCGAATAACGCTGTTTACGTTGCATCGCGGACGGTAGAGCGCGATGCTGCTGTCGCTGGACCGCGTGCAATCCTCTCACTAATCATAATCGTCCGATATAACACCTCTACGAAGCCATACGAAAATTTGGCACGGTGGAGGGGAAACCTGGTAAAATCGATCCCGAATTAAACGGGATCGTGTATAGTTGATGCTAATAAGAGTTTATAAGTTATAATGTAGGTAATGATATATAGCTGGTTATAAATCGTAGCGCAATTTTACTTGCCCATGACTTAAATACATACGTTTTATTTAACTTTCATAACGAGATCGCGAAAGAAGGAGGAACGAAAGGGGGGAGTAATAGTGTCGCGTGGCTAGAGAGTATTTACCTTACGTTTACGTTTTATTTACCGTATTATTTTATACCGCATATTCCCGAGATATAACGAAACTTGTCACAAATAAAATGTAACATCATATCGAATCGTTATCTCTGATTAATGAATTTACGATTTGTCTGCGCATGAACACGAGGACAGCATAAAAATTGACTAAAATTATGTAGCATACGAGAAAATTGCAAGATACACGGTAATATATATAATTCGTGTGATTACAGAAATAACTATCGCTGATTTATGTCTACATAAAATTTCAATATTGAATACACTTCATGTAGAGATAAATCATTAGTCTTTGTTTTCTTTTTTTCGCTTGTAAAATACAATTTTTTTTATGCGTAGATCTTTGTTCATTTCTTGTCAAAGAGAAATTGCATGCGCCATCGAAAATTCGTCAATGACAAAGAAGAAAAAAAAATTGTCCGATAGTCAACGAAGATATGCGATTCAAAAGAAAAGTTTGTAAAAACACGTGTATAAAAAATGTATATTTTATTTTACTTATATAAACAAAATTGAGAAAGTTTCAATCCCATTTTACTCGTTGCATCGTAATGACAATCACATCTCTATTCTTCGCTCAGTATAGTTTCATCGCCAATTAATCCATGTTTTTCGATTTTTCGCAATTTCTATTCTATTTTTGTTTATTCGTAGAATTATCATTTAATTGTGACTTATCTCCAATTACTTGCTTAGAAATAATTTTGTATTTTTCATCATCGATAAACCAATCGTGATACTTCTCGACCAGTTTCTTTGTATGTTCTGCAAACACATAAACGTTGATTTAAATTATATTTTATCTGAATTATACAAATATACAAAGCCGATTCGATGATCAAATTGTCATATCAGCCGCAAACGTTGCGCGTGATGTTTTATTTTAATTAAATATTGCAATTCTAGATGCAGAAAGTTGAGCAATCTTTTATTGTTTAATAGAAACATTCTCTATTCTTCACTAACATAGTGTATCGCAATCGCCTATCGTTTTGCTTATAATTATTGTAATTACCTGCTATTTCTTGGGCTGTACTATCGGTGCCACCATACTCGAGCGGTCGGATATCAGCCGGGATATCTTCGAAGCATTTATGCATCTTAGTTTCATTGGGTGTATAGACATGCAATCTTTGCTTCAACTTCTCGTTCATGAAATGCTTGAAAATCGATATACCTATGTGAACATACATCGGCGCGTTGATGTAATTAATCGATCGGAGTCTGATAGGATAGCAACCTTGCCATGCGTGAACTATATTCATCACGATGCGGGGATGCAATTGCTTCAAGTAACGCGCAGTCACGCCGTCCAAGTCTATGAACAACGTGATACCATACAAGGATAGTGGAACGTAAACCTTCGTTATCACATCCATAATCATTATACCGATCTGTGAAAAATGTTTTTCGTTAATTGAGAAACATACAGACACGAAACGAAAATATGGCTTCGATTTATTACGACGATACTCGCAGCCGTAAATTGGTTCAGGTGTCATAATAGTAACCATACCTTGACTAAGTCCAATAATTTTTGCACATCCGGATTCTGTTGTTTTTGGCGTATAATAAGCACCATTCTTCCCTGATTATCTAGCTTCCGTAAGAACAAAAATACCCTAAATGCAAACAAAATATTTCAAAATCCTTAGGACAAGATTATGAATCCGTTCAAGACAACGCGCTTTCTAACCTTGCGCAAAAGAAAATTTCTTCTTGAAAAGTAAACTTTGGCAAAGCAAGAATGTTATTGATCATTAAAAGAAGAAACTAAAAACTCTTGTGCTTTTTAATAAAAGTTTATATTAAGTGTCTTTTCGTTGTTTTTCGAATAATTATTAATAAAATAAAAAAAGAAATTAAAATAAAATTGATATCAAATTTATTAGAAAGTTTCTATTAGTCGTTTTTATTAATTTTTGAATAAAATCGATGTGATCATTTGTCAAAAGTTTGAAGATCCACAATAAGAGAGTCATCTTACTCGAGTGCTCCTAAGATGCATTATTTCCTTGATAACAATAATAAAGCAGAAAAAAGATCTCATTAAGAAATGCAAGATTA
>NW_021851539.1:462106-464945 GCF_003651465.1 Formica exsecta | reverse complement strand
CCCGAATTAAACGGGATCGTGTATAGTTGATGCTAATAAGAGTTTATAAGTTATAATGTAGGTAATGATATATAGCTGGTTATAAATCGTAGCGCAATTTTACTTGCCCATGACTTAAATACATACGTTTTATTTAACTTTCATAACGAGATCGCGAAAGAAGGAGGAACGAAAGGGGGGAGTAATAGTGTCGCGTGGCTAGAGAGTATTTACCTTACGTTTACGTTTTATTTACCGTATTATTTTATACCGCATATTCCCGAGATATAACGAAACTTGTTACAAATAAAATGTAACATCATATTGAATCGTTATCTCTGATTAATGAATTTACGATTTGTCTGCGCATGAACACGAGGACAGCATAAAAATTGACTAAAATTATGTAGCATACGAGAAAATTGCAAGATACACGGTAATATATATAATTCGTGTGATTACAGAAATAACTATCGCTGATTTATGTCTACATAAAATTTCAATATTGAATACACTTCATGTAGAGATAAATCATTAGTCTTTGTTTTTTTTTTTTCGCTTGTAAAATACAATTTTTTTATGCGTAGATCTTTGTTCATTTTTTGTCAAAGAGAAATTGCATGCGCCATCGAAAATTCGTCAATGACAAAGAAGAAAAATAAATTGTCCGATAGTCAACGAAGATATGCGATTCAAAAGAAAAGTTTGTAAAAACATGTGTATAAAAAATGTATATTTTATTTTACTTATATAAACAAAATTGAGAAAGTTTCAATCCCATTTTACTCGTTGCATCGTAATGACAATCACATCTCTATTCTTCGCTCAGTATAGTTTCATCGCCAATTAATCCATGTTTTTCGATTTTTCGCAATTTCTATTCTATTTTTGTTTATTCGTAGAATTATCATTTAATTGTGACTTATCTCCAATTACTTGCTTAGAAATAATTTTGTATTTTTCATCATCGATAAACCAATCGTGATACTTCTCGACCAGTTTCTTTGTATGTTCTGCAAACACATAAACGTTGATTTAAATTATATTTTATCTGAATTATACAAATATACAAAGCCGATTCGATGATCAAATTGTCATATCAGCCGCAAACGTTGCGCGTGATGTTTTATTTTAATTAAATATTGCAATTCTAGATGCAGAAAGTTGAGCAATCTTTTATTGTTTAATAGAAACATTCTCTATTCTTCACTAACATAGTGTATCGCAATCGCCTAATCGTTTTGCTTATAATTATTGTAATTACCTGCTATTTCTTGGGCTGTACTATCGGTGCCACCATACTCGAGCGGTCGGATATCAGCCGGGATATCTTCGAAGCATTTATGCATCTTAGTTTCATTGGGTGTATAGACATGCAATCTTTGCTTCAACTTCTCGTTCATGAAATGCTTGAAAATCGATATACCTATGTGAACATACATCGGCGCGTTGATGTAATTAATCGATCGGAGTCTGATAGGATAGCAACCTTGCCATGCGTGAACTATATTCATCACGATGCGGGGATGCAATTGCTTCAAGTAACGCGCAGTCACGCCGTCCAAGTCTATGAACAACGTGATACCATACAAGGATAGTGGAACGTAAACCTTCGTTATCACATCCATAATCATTATACCGATCTGTGAAAAATGTTTTTCGTTAATTGAGAAACATACAGACACGAAACGAAAATATGGCTTCGATTTATTACGACGATACTCGCAGCCGTAAATTGGTTCAGGTGTCATAATAGTAACCATACCTTGACTAAGTCCAATAATTTTTGCACATCCGGATTCTGTTGTTTTTGGCGTATAATAAGCACCATTCTTCCCTGATTATCTAGCTTCCGTAAGAACAAAAATACCCTAAATGCAAACAAAATATTTCAAAATCCTTAGGACAAGATTATGAATCCGTTCAAGACAACGCGCTTTCTAACCTTGCGCAAAAGAAAATTTCTTCTTGAAAAGTAAACTTTGGCAAAGCAAGAATGTTATTGATCATTAAAAGAAGAAACTAAAAACTCTTGTGCTTTTTAATAAAAGTTTATATTAAGTGTCTTTTCGTTGTTTTTCGAATAATTATTAATAAAATAAAAAAAGAAATTAAAATAAAATTGATATCAAATTTATTAGAAAGTTTCTATTAGTCGTTTTTATTAATTTTTGAATAAAATCGATGTGATCATTTGTCAAAAGTTTGAAGATCCACAATAAGAGAGTCATCTTACTCGAGTGCTCCTAAGATGCATTATTTCCTTGATAACAATAATAAAGCAGAAAAAAGATCTCATTAAGAAATGCAAGATTAAAAATGCAGATTGTCTCGATGCATCTCTCTCATCCGGAAAGACTCATATGACATTTCCCCGCAAACTTCCGCACTCTAATAATTATACTCTTAGATAATTGTAGTGTTACCCCAGGTTAAGCAGCTCTTGCATTTCCGGCAGGAACGGATTTCTATTCGTGGACCATTCTGGTAGATCGTGCCGCTGCTGATAATAGTTTCGCATCCTGATCTTAGTTTTCTCAATATTAAATTTGCAGGTTCTCAAAAATTGCAGGATGAAGAAGTCATCTATGGACAAATTACGAGCTCTCTTTGGATAAAATACTATAATGGAAGCAGCATAAAATTTTAGGAGCAAACTTTATTTATTTCTTTTTCAAAAAAAAAATAAATAAATATATTTTATATGTCGAATGTTATTTGGATATTATGTTGTCTCTCTCTTTTTCTCATAACAAAATACAATTTATTATTTAATCATTTTATAACTTCTATTATATAATTTTATAATTTTATGTATTATGTATTTTATGTATTTTATCTATTATGTATTTTATAATTT
>NW_021851539.1:450771-461892 GCF_003651465.1 Formica exsecta | reverse complement strand
CACACAGAAAAATATATACTATATACAAGTAAATATTACTTGTTTCAAGTATTTCATAAGTTTATATATCCGCAAATCTATCATAAGTTTATCATAAGCATCAAATTTATTCAAAATATATTCTGAATCCTAATAAATTTAATATTTCAATCAAGAATATTAAATTATATAATTGAAAGAAATACATTAAATTTTTCTGATCTAATAAATTTTCTTACATTAAATTAACCATATCTGACTTTTCTTCGATAAAATTTTATAATATTCTTCGAAAGAAAATATTTACTTTTTTTGAGTACATGATAATGAGTATTTCTAAAATTTGTGACAAGTCTATTTTAAGACTATTATTAAGAAAATATTCTTTGTTAAAGATAACTGTTACTTAAAAGAAGTAAAGTAAACTGAGTAATCATTTTACTTACCAATAGAATAATATTTTTCTGTGTGTAGTGATGAAGGACAGATTTGGAATGATATAATAATAAGGGATATGCGATAATGCCATCGAAAACTCGCCAGTCGAAAAATCATAAAGATTATAGATTATGCGATTGATTAAAAGTTTTTATATAAGAGTTCTATATAATACTTAAAAATTTTTAATTAATATTACAAGTATTTTAATCATCTGAATTAAAATTTTTTTCATGTACAATTTTAGTTGGCATTGTACTGCAGGGCATTGTTAATTTTAACTTTAAGAACTATAACTTTATTTCTCATAGTATCGATAGCAAAATTAATCGATAGTATGTAAATTGAATATTTAGCTTAATTTCTCGGAATATATGAAAATCTCCTCTTTTGAGGCATGTGGGACGACGGATGGGACCCGAGCGGAATCGAACCTGGAATCTCTCGATTACCAGCCCGCGACTCTACGCCCGGCGCCACGCATCGCCCTATTGGTTACTTTGACATTTCGTATATATGATTTATCAGACGTGAAAGATAAATTAATCGCATATATCGCAAAAGCAGAACAAAGAGTATAAAGGCATAAGCAATATTAAATCAACTTTTTTTTCCTCTTGACCATTATATTTTTAAAGATCATTATATATTACCGTTGCAATGTAATTACAATTTTGCATGTAATCAAGTATTAGGTTCAAATTTATTAAAAAATTGTAATATATGCAGATTGAAAAAAGAATGCAAATGTATATTTTTTTTGCATGCATACAAATGTGGATGAGAAAAGCGAAAGTTCAAAAGTAAAAAATAAGCATGCATTAGAAACATGTAGTTTTACTTCAAAAGCGTTGAGATTACGAGTAAATCCTGAAATTGATGATTTTAACAACAATACTAAGAAGGCTCTAAAAGTACGAAGAAACACGGATATACACAAAAGCAAATTAAAGGTTATTCCATTTATGTGCTGCAAATTGTTCATAATTTTCTTTCTAATATTCTATTTTATTATAAAAATTGAAGCTGAAGCTTCAATAACGATAACTAAAGCTTTAATAGCTATAGAGTTTTCAAAAGATACATGGACATCCAGCTTCAAGTTTTCTGGTCGCGTAGATTTATCGCAGGTTAACTTTGCTATTCTCTTCTTTTAATGTATTCGTTAGAAAGTTTTCAATATCGGGACATTATCGATTTTTTATTGCTGTCGCACTTTACAATTTTATTGACGAAGTTTCGCTAAACTTTATCTAGTGCTTCTTTTTTATCGAAAGCAAACACGTTCTGTAAAAATTAAAAATAAAAGTTAGTAATGAATGGAATGAATATTGATATATGTACTTGTGCTATTTGTAATGAAGAAATATTATGCTTTATTTTTAATATTTCATATTTCACCCTCTAAAATCATTTTTTAGTTCCAGGATGTGGAAGAATATGAGGATGCTGAGACGTATGTTCTTCTCCGAAAAAAATAAACAGCTACAAAAAATCAAAGAACAATCTCAGGAAATCGAAAAACTGAAGGATAAAATTAACGAACAGAAAGATAAAATTAACGAATAGAAGGATAAAATTAACGAACAGAACACCATCATGCGTATTTTATATGTAGGGGAGCTGGCCTCCACCGTAAAAATGTTCATCCGATTACAAATCGTAAGTAAAAAAGCGAATAAAGAAATGATTTCCTTAACAGACTATGATAAGATTGGTTGATGAAGGAAATGAATAATCTCAATAAAGCTGGCATAAATAGATGGAGAGAAATATAGGAATTGGGACTAATATAGGAATATATGAAAATTCTCTTTTGAGGCATGTAGGAAGGATGGGGACCCGAGCGGAATCGAACCTGGAGAATCTCTCGATTACCAGCCCGCGACTCTACGCTCAGCGCCACGCATCGCCCTATTGGTTACTTTGACATTTCGTATATATGATTTATCAGACGTGAAAGATAAATTAACCGCATATATCGTAAAAACGGATACAACAAATTGAATATTCGACTTGACATCACATTAATGCTGCAGTTGAAGATAATATCGTTTTAATACTTTGAAATTAGTAGACCGTAATTGAATTTCAA
Source organism: Formica exsecta (assembly GCF_003651465.1). Classification (NCBI taxonomy): domain Eukaryota; kingdom Metazoa; phylum Arthropoda; class Insecta; order Hymenoptera; family Formicidae; genus Formica; species Formica exsecta. The sequence continues at coordinate 459,380 of NW_021851539.1, read as the reverse complement.
GAAGTGATTTTAACGCAATATCGAGATACTAGGCGAATCGAATTTTGCCATTTTACCTGTTCGTCCGTATAAATCATCGCTGTTTTCGATCCAACGTTTAATCTCTGCGATTGCTTTTTCTCTATTTTCGTCGGTCTCGTTCAGATGCACTGCCGCGTATTCTTTGTCTTTGCTAGTCAGCTCGTACTGACATTGCACGTCACTGTTATCACCATGCCAGCTTCGTGTATCCGTCATCGCGATGATAGCAAGCGTAGAAATCTATTCACCAAAGAGAAACTCGCGTCTTTTGTGGACTTTGAAAGCAAACTGCGGCACAGCACGCGTATACACTAGCACCGACGAGATACTATTAAAGACCGTCAGGCCTGGGTAAACTTTTGTGGCCATCAAAGTGGGCCCGGTGGACCCGGAGGTAATTGAAGAATGTTGACATTACCGGCCGTTTGATTGGATCGAAGATAATTACACGAATTATTTAATTCGTACGGTTATTTTACTTCATCCAGTTATTATTTTATTATCGAGAACTCCGACGAAATATTATTAGAGACCGATGGTCTTACAGGATTTAGCATATTACTGGAAAACAACTCGCCACGCGGTACTGTAGATAAGTAAATCTTTGCATTGTCGATAATAAAACAGTAAATTTACGATAAAATGTTTATTTTGTTGTTCTTAAGGCAGTTATATAAAAGATCTATACATTTTTGATAATAAAACAATAACTGGATGAACTAAAATAACGCGCAGCGAATTTTTTTTTCCAGTCACACTAAATCCCATAAGACCACCGGTCTTTAATAATATCTCGTCGGTGACACTAGTCAAATAAAAACTAATCAAATCTCTGAATGTTCTTTGAGATGACTGTCACTTAATACAATGTTTCTTCCTCAGCCAGAAATTGCGTCATCTGGAATAATAATAACATTGACCTATCTGAACACACTTGTTTGAGAGGAATGGCACGTCGCTTAACATAACAGGAGACTTGTTGAGTTTTGTCGCTTATCTTTGAGAAGATGACTCGCGAGAAAAGTGATTCCAAGTCTTTCAAATTTAATTAATTACATTATAGCATGTTTTCTTATTTTAATATAAGATTATATGCATATATATTTCTTTTTATCCTCTGGCTCCGCGGAAAAATTACAGATAATCGCTACATCTAATATATAAAGAGATAACTGACTTATCTTAACAAGACTATCTGACTTATCTTAACAAGACTACCGTAACAAAAAATTATTTATTCTGTTTTGACTTTATCCTCATTAGCCAGCGCAAAAACTTGATCTCCTTGATTAAAATAAGTCGATAAGCGAGTAAAATAAGCGATTATGTTATCAATGCGTGCTTGTTTTAAATACGATCATTTCAAAAAGAAATTTACTAAGAGAGAGAGAGAGAGAGATTTAAATATTTTAAATATATTATAATTAGGAATATTTGCATTACATTTTTATTACAAATACATATATTTATCATATATTCTAATATAGATACAAATCTCATATAAAGAGCGAACATTTTTTAAATAACTTATAAAAAGTATACACTAACAGAAAGTTAGTTAAGTTTACATATTCTTCCATTTTTTACAAAATATCGTACAAATTGTCATATGAGAAATATGTCATCATGAGTTGTTCATCTATTTTCCTTACACGTAGCATTATATTTTTCGATGTATTTTTCTTCCTAAATAAAATCAAATATACGTGTATTAAGATAAAAATAGATACAACAAAGAATAATATTTTAGAGTCACACTCAGGATATTTTATTTAGATATTTCCGCGTTGATCGTGTCGTTATTTTTAGGAGCTTATTAAAAATAAATTAAACAAAGCGCATACCTCACCAACTAGCTCCAGCAATCGCTTTAGGAAATGATATTTGCAACACATATAGCGGTACCTATATTGTACCGAATTTTCTGAATAAAATTTGCTCGATTTCAGCTTGTCCTTGTTGCTGCACAGATACTGTCTTAATCTCTTGCAATACTCGTTTAACATTCGATACAATGAAGAACATATCTCGAAAAATGCTGCTTGGATCTGGTCAATCATAGCTTCCATTGCTATCATCCAACCTATGCGATCGGGTATCTTATTAACCCAAGTGTAAAAATCAATTAACTCATCTTCTTCAAACTCCAATATGTCATTTATATCCATATTTACGACTACGCCGTTCTCAAAAATCATATCGTCCGTGGTAATTATGAGGAAATTGCTATCATAAATATTTCGTCTCTTAAAAAGTTGATTTTGGTTATACAGTATTTCGTTTAACTTGTTTTTCAGCTGTATACGAGATAAAATGTCGACATTCCATTATTATTTTCGTAGCGAATTTGAGGAACAGAATAAAAATTTCACAGTATCAAATAAAAAGCATTTGAGAAACTGTAACTTTTCAAGAGAATTGTATAATAATTATACATTAATATCATATATTAGTATAAATATATTACATAAATATAGTATATAAAACATTAGTATAAATAAATTAGTATATATTTGTATGATAATTCTTTTCAAAGTTCAGCAGATTAGAATTACAATACTTTTCTAGCTCTTACTATATGATTTATTATTGATATAATAAAATAGCATTGGAAAATTATTGGAATAAAAAATCCAGAGGAATAAAGTTGCAATTGTTTTCTTTTAAAAATATATAATCCAAAAATTTGTAATTCCACGGAATTTCCTATATTTTTTTAAACGTGCTTATCTCTTACAAAGATTCTAAGCAAACATCAATTCCAATTACTCACATTGGTATAAATGTCCATATTCCGTATTAGCAATCCATATATCGTATGGCTTTTTCGATTCCACTTGTAAAATCTCTTTGCCATGCCCAGACATATTATGCTCTCGCTTAAAAAATATTTGAAGCTGTCCAATGGCTTGTTGCGTTCTAACTAACAGACAAGAAGAAATTATCGCAAATATTAGCAAATGTTATTAACTATTTATGACGCTTAAATTTGCTATATCGTTATTTGCAAGTCACGATACTTACGCGATGTATTCTCTTTGTTACAGCTCTGTCACTTAGAGCATTTTCCGCGTTTAGTTGTATCAATATGCTTGAATAAAACGATGATTAATAATGCATATTGCAATAAAAGATTCAACAATTTTTAATTTGCGCAGAATATGCCGACAGACACGCGCATTACAGATTCTTTAATAAAATTCGAACAAATGTAGAAATTAAAAAATTGTAATATATATACATATTTATCATATAAAATTTTTTTAATGCTCGATACTTTGCTTTGATAAAGAAAATAATGTTAATAAAATATATTCTAAAATATTTTCAATATTAACATAAAATAATTCAGATTTATTAAACCTGTTTCTTTCTTTATGTAATATCATTTACAGATCTTTCATTATAGATCCGAAATATAAATATCCATGTATGTCCTAGACTGTTCTTAATTTCTACCTTTGATTGGAAAGGGAGAAGATTATATTTTATTTACGCTTCATTCGATTATACCAATCCGTCTAAATAAACGTTTAAAATTTTAAAACCTGAATTATATAATTATTATTAAAACAATTTTTGTTTAAAATTATTTTGCAAATCAAAATTACACATTTTTAAAGTTAAAATATATTATTCTATAGGAAATATGCACTAGATAAGCTGACAGATTTAATCATAATTCATTATCATATATCAATTTATCTATAAAATATTTTCATAAATGTAAATTATAATTTATTTAAGATAGATTTACGTGAGATTTATTCAAAACAATTACATTCTTACAACTACATTCTTTTTAACAACATGAATATTAAATGATAACACAAACCACTGCAGATTAGTTGAAAGTTGTTTCGATTGTTCAATCGCGTCGTCCGCAATTTGTTTTTTGCATAAAACGTAAACCATCGTATGCCTGTTTGTTGAAAAGCTGAAGAAATGCAAAATGATGACCAACAAAACGCGATACGAGAACGAAACACGAGAATACAAATCAGGTATGAAACGTTCGTGAGAGTGATAACGACAAAATAATCTTTTGTGTGTATCATCTGAACTGACCCGAAATATTTACTTATATTTAAGTATTTATTTACCCGAAAAGTAAAACGCGCGGTTTGCTTTTCAACATTGCTCGATAAACGTGGTTCGATGACAGAATCCATGTGACAAATAAAATTGATACAAATAACGTGGAAGCATTTATATTAGAGATAAAAAATTAACATGTATTATCATACCTATTATATAAATTTAAAAAAAATTATGTATATTACAAAAAAAAATTATAAAAAAATTTATATTACACAAATATTATTTAAAACACTTTTACATCCTAAAAAACATTATGTATTCAACAAATATGTTATATATATTACTCTCTCGCTTACAACAGTTATATACTGATTAAACTTGTCTTCTATTTTTTTTTTCTTGTATAAAAAATTATATAATTTATTGCATGAAGAAAAATGTCATCGCTGATTATTCCCTTTTTTCATTTCATTTTTTGCATTTTATATCCGTGTATTTTGCGACGTGTTACTAATATCTTAGATACTAAAAAACATGAAAATCAAATACGCACATATTAGAACTGCGAATAATGAAATAATTATATTATATTCTCGCACATATTTAATATTTTATTCAGAGAAAGGTTTTTATATTAGTTTCTTTCAGAAAAATATTTAGGTTTGAGAACTTTCTGAGAGTATAAGTTAAACGAGGCAGATACTTGATTAAAAAAACGTTAATAACAAAATCCAAGGTTATTGCGTGCGAGTAAATAAAACTTTCTAACAAAATTAAGCCGCAATTTCACTTAATTTACATAACTTGTAACAATACAAAATAAAGAATATACCTTGTCACAGTGAATACACCGCGACAGAGATCCTTGACAAGTATTGCACGATTTCAAATCTTCTTTATGCTGCGTAGAAATCGATTCATCCTCTCGTGATAATCCTTAAAGGTGCGATACAGTAGGAAATGTGACAGCGAATTATTGTTGTTAACCGCGATAAATTGTTTATGGATCAGCGCAATTAGCAATTCGAGTCGTTCGCTATTGATTTCGATACGTGACAGTTTGTCCTTACAATGAAAGTAGTAACTGCGCAACGTAAAAATATTGATCATGTCCGGATCAAATCCGGATTCTGAATCGGAGTCATTTTCGCTGTTTATAATCTCCTCATCATCGTATATATCAACCTCCTCTATAAAGCTCCAGTAAGTCTCCCAATCAGATTTCATATCTCGAAGCATCATTTTTAGCTGTATGTATATAAAACGTCGTCATTACGATATAATTATTAACCGAGAAACTTAAATGAAACAAAATTCGCGATGGCATCGATATAAAATAGTTGCAAAATTTATTAACTTTTCAAGAGATTTTTTTTGTACAATAGTTTATTTCTTTCTATAAAAAAAACTCCCAATAAATTATACTTCTCTTAGAAAGATATATTATTTATAAAATAGCACTAAAATATTATATTATATAAGTATAACTGAAAATGTAACTAAAAACAGGCAGTTATAATACAATATTTTTGCCGATACCATTGAACTGTCAACTTATAATTAGTTTTACGTTGTTCACTTTTCCAGATAAAATCTCAGAAAGTTGAGCAAGAAGATGTAGAATAATATATATTTAGAATACATTAACTTATAAAAAAGATAATAAATATTGTAGTCCATATTTTTGTGTTATAGTAATCATTAATACTTAATTGTAAATTTGTTAAAAACAAAGATCCCCCTGGATTAAAATTGTCTAAAAATCATTTACATCAAAATTTATATTCTATTTAATTTTAAAATAAAGAAAAAATCAACAGATTTCAAAGATAATCTTCGCAAGGATTAAAAAATAATTTTATAATTTACTTTTTATAATTATAATTTTAGTAATAATTAATTTTTTAACTCTTTTCTATCTTTTGCAAGAAGATTTTAGATTTTATTATATAATATCTTACCTTGGAATAAATGTCCATGGTCTTTAACATAGTATTAAACATGGTAAGGCAGCTTTTATTAAGATCATTTAAACTGTTTGTTAAATCTAAATACATCTTGCTTTCACTTAACAAATCTTTATTAGTCATATCTGGCTCTGATATCTAATGCAAATTCACAAGAAATTGTTACAAATATCTTTGCAAGTGTTTTCAAAATTTGCAATGTTATTGTTTTTATCATATCCCTATTTATAACGATACTCACATAAAGCCTTATGCGTTCTGCAACTTTATCGCTTCGAAACTGTTCCGTCTTTAACATTTTCAATATACTTGAATAAAAAGGATAACAGATATATTATCGTAAGGGAAATATCCAATGTATGGTCTTTTATTTATACAAAGTATGTCAAAAATTATGCATATTGTTCTCAAAAATTCTCTAATGAAAATGTATGTTATTTCATAAAAATTTCTTTATTATTAAAAAAATATATTTCAATAAAGAAAAGAAATACAGTATCCTACAATCTACAATTAAAATAAGAAATCATTCTCCTATACAAATATGCTTGGCTAAACCTTTAAAATTCTAACAATCGTAAATTATAGTTATTATTAAATATATATTGCGTATAACTGTTTTTTTGTTTATAAAAGAAAAGATGTGTTCTAGATTCTGACAGTTTATAATCTTTTATATTAATATGCAAACGATAACAATCCAAAGTAATAGCAACGTATTAATTTATACATAGAATATTGCTATTGAATTCTGTCGCAAATTATATAAATTATCTATAAAATGAATTTAAACAAGATCTATTTAATCTAGATAATAGACATAATTTTCATAATGTCAAGCAATAGCACAAACCTTTGCAAATAGGAATAAACTTTACGCAATTTATTAACCAAATCCTTTGCAATACTCCCGTCACATGAAATGCACACTCCATTCATCGCGAATATTTCAGAGTCTAAAGAAACTTTTAGAAGAAGATGAAATAATAGTCGTTGATAAAACACGATATCTGCGAATGTATACTTATTGTCTGCAAGAATCGGGACCAGAGAATCGTGATAGTCGTGAGAAGACAGCGGCAAAATATGTTTGCAAAATCTGACCCGGATGTTTATCTATATTTAAGCTGTGTTTATCTACTCGAAAATTGTAATAGAAGACTACCAGAGAAAACAGATTTCACTCTTTCTCTTCTTCGAATCTCGTATATGAAAAATGTAAGTTTAATTGCCGATCTTTATTTTCCGAGATCCGCCTTTGGGATTATCAAACGTTGTAGTCAAATAATTATGACGCTATAATCATTCGCATCTGTTTTTGTAATTGATACCAATGTAACGTTATATTTATTTGAAATCCCAAGTTATTTTTGCTGATATTATTTGACATTTTTTTACATTTTATAGCTCTTTTCAATAACTCGAATCGGATTTGAATCGCTGGAATTTTCTAATTATAATTCGAAATTTTCTAATTATAATTATCTAATTATAATTCGATACATATTAAACAAATGATTTACTTTATTTGACCGATGATTTTGTTTGCGTCAGCATGAGAAAAGAGATAAAGAGAGTGTTAATATAAAGTATAAATATAAGAATCGTAAGCTGTACGCGCAAAATCGATAACAAATATATAGGTATATTGTGACATAGTTAAAGTGCTATTAAAACAACTATGCGGGTAAAGTATCGTTTACTTTCGTCAATGCATTCATCATATTTTCATACGCTTCCTTTAACTGCTCCGTTTCAACCTCTTTCGCAATTAATCTGGAATATTTAAAAAACAATTAAAACTTTTATCATTCACAATCATTACATAGATTCTTTCTATTGTCGATATTAATTACGAAAAGTACAATAATAAAAATTATATTAGAAACAGGTTAAAAACATACAGAATAATAGCAAGAAATTTGCAGTTTCTCGTCGTTTTTTAATTATCAAGTGAAAAGTCGTCATTGTCAAATAATTAAGATATATAGGTTTGAATTTAAAAAATAAGAAAAAAATATTAAGAAAACGAACTTGTCGAATAATTCTTTGGCGACCTTCATCAACAGTCGTGCCTGGGTGACGTTAAAGAGCGTTAATTCTGAAATGGAACCCTTCAAAAAATTCATAATATCTCGATTGATCTGTTCGGCCCTCAATTTTGAGATGTTCATCAGTGATTCCTGATGTAAAAACATATCATTCAACTCTAGTTCCTTCTTCAGTGCATTCACTTCTTCTCGCAGCCGTTGCACGATCAGCTCCGTCTGCGGCTGAATGTGCCGTATCGATTTTATCGGTTTCAATTTGGCGATTTTAGCGCTCAATCGCATGGTCGACAGTGTAACATCGAGATCTTCTCTTGTGACGCGGATGTGAAACACAAAGCTGACGAATGAAATGTCTAATTTTTAATTAACCAATACGTCGTACGTCAATCAATACGTCACGTTAAATTTTGGAGGCCAAATTACAGATTTGATTGAAGAAAAATGATGGATTTAATGTTTTAAATTAGTCATTGAGCTAATTAAATTCTGTCTAGATTAATTTGCGCTATTTTAAATGTTTGTTTTTTTA
>NW_021851539.1:433076-449374 GCF_003651465.1 Formica exsecta | reverse complement strand
TCAACTTTATTTGTCAAATTTGAGATAAACCTCTATTAATTTATGTCAATCCATATGCTAACATTATGTATCTCATTTGCAACATTATTAATATAATAATTAGATACACAACATTATTAAATTATTTTAAAATTTAATAATTTGTGTTAAATTAGTAATATAACAAATAACATTATAAGTTATATATAGAATAAAGGTTTATTAAACTTGAGATATTAACAGAAATGATAGGAAAATCTTTCAACAAAGATAATCCAAAAATTTAAATTAATTATTTTTGAATTTAATAATGTCGAATTTAATGTTTGAATTTAACATGATTTAACTTGTTATTGATGTATTGAACAATATTAATTATATCAAGGATGCAATACGAAATATCATTATTATCGATTTCAATTATCAATTGATACTTTTCTACGAGATCTTTTGTGGTAGCGCGATACACTTTATCTTGGGACGTCTCGTGAAATATTCCGTTAGTGCGAAAGGTCCAATAAACGGGATGTGGAGCCGCCGACAGACGGTTTCGTCGGTTTCGCATATCTTGTAAACATCTCACGTATATTGTCTAAATAACGATGTTACAGCAAATTAATTAATAGAACGTATCGATATGTTAAATTTGTGAGATGTTTTCATAAATAATAATAATAAAATATATCTGTGACAATAAATGTGTGTGAATCTCGAAAAATACACAGTGGCACACATAATAATAAATAATAATAAATTTTATAATGCGAGTGGAATCTTTTCCTTTTTTTTTTTTCAACTAGAAACAAATATCCAAAAAAGCTTCTAATATTATCGATTTAACAATAAAGAGATTTACATCAATCTCACCTTATTATCCGCACTGATCTTTGCGCAAGAATCGCACGGTTTCTCGAGCGGTAGAATTCGCACGAAAACTTTTATATTTCTCTCGTGCTTCTCATCGATCGACTCGTCATCCAACATAAAAAAGTTCGTTTGATACATTTTTCACACACACATGATACATTTGCAACATTATTTCAATATATTGCGCATTTGTGAGAGAAAAAGGTTAATCTCATTTTTAGTTTGTATGCTATTTATAGAGCTGAAATTGTCTAGAGTTCAATTTCTGTCATTTCAAATTCGATTTTTAACAGTCAAACGAGGTGTTACACACAAAACAGAACAGAGATTAGGATAGTTTAAAAAAAGTGATCTACATGCAAATAATCTGTGAAAATTAAATACTTCATCATAAGTATGAATTTACAAAATTTTTTATTCTTTGTAGCGCTCTTATGTATAAATTATCCATAAAATTAAAACTTTAATTTTAGCAAAGAGAAACAGCTTCGAAAAAATATCGATGGAAAGAAAATCGAGTATTCGACACAACGCTAGAAAGTCACCAACGCCAACTATTACATATGAAATACGATTATTATTATGCGTATGACATAACATACATACAATATTACAAAATAATTGCTTATAAAAAGTACGTTGAATATCATTATTGTAAATTAAATAACGCGCAACTTACCTAAGAATATGAAAAAAATCTGTCAATTCACGTAACAGGGATTGTATTGTTGATTTTGCAAATAAAAAATTTATGCACAATTTCTAACATGTATTTAGTTTTGTCTATATGTCCAAATGTAACTTATCTTTCTCTCTCTCTCTCTCTCTCTCTCTCTCTCTCTCCTCTCTCTCTTTCTTTCTCTCTCCAAATTACAGATTTGATTGAAGAAAAATGATGGATTTAATGTTTTAAATTAGTCATTGAGCTAATTAAATTCTGTCTAGATTAATTTGCGCTATTTTAAATGTTTGTTTTTTTATGGTTACCGAATGACGGAGGTGATGCTGAATGCGTCTCTCAGCAGCTTTAGCAAATTATTCGAACGAATTATAGCGTACATGCACGCACTTTGTTTTCTGAGATATACAAAGTACTGTTCCAGCTGCATTCTCATTAAATTCGCCATACCCAAGTCGGTCGCTGTTTTCCAACAACTCGATGGACTTCCTGCCGTACCAATTCCAGCCATCTCTACTATGTGTATCTGATATCGAGCCATAAAAATAAATTTTTCTTTCAAGATATTAGGATCTCCGTGATTCCTTTAAAAATTCAATCACGTTATTGAATTTATTTAAGATAGTTAAACGTATTATATATTTGAATTTTTCTAATTCTAATTATATTTATACGGTGTGAATTTATTTCACAAATTCTTAAAAATATATCATTTTTTCATATGTTTTAATATTTCCATAAAATTCTTTTTCTTTCTCTCTATAGGAATTTAAAAATTATCTTCTAAGGACATTCAAATAGATACGAGAATTTTCAACATTTTAAGGGTGAGAATTTGAAACTAAAGTTACTTTGGCTGTCGTTACGATGGCTTGCGATTTTATCAGACTCGTGTTCGAGACGTGAAAAGTAATCACAGCTGCACCCAAATGTGATACTGGGTACATTGTGTCCTTCACAACCGATCTTCTAGCTTCTCCTTCGAGCACTTTTTTTAGAGTCTCATCTTCATTCTCTACATCCACTATAGTTATACTCTGAAATCATAATTGTACCGGTTTTTATTGTGTCTGCATCATTACTTGCAATTCTTCTCATTGCTTTTCAAATCCATTATGTTTTTACATATGTTAGATATTGTCAAAATTAGACACATATCTAATAATAGATAAATGTAATAATTTCAGAAAATTATAAAAGTATCGTTCGAAAAATTGTTTTTAACGTTATTTTTTTCTAAAAACACAGAAATTCAAAAACTTTGGTAATCGATGATACCTTAAAGGCATTGTGCTCGTTCACATTGATAATCTTGCGTTTTCGCGTTGTGAGGAGATCGATTAAGTATTTACCTTTCAATTCAACAAAACTTAAACCATAGTGTATGTCGCTAATCTTTCTTCGGTTCGTCTTCTCCGCAAAAATATCAGACAAGAATCGTGGGATTATTCCTCTATGCTAAATAATTAGATCAATACTCATCATCAATTTATCAAAAGTTTAAATAATAAGTGACATTTCAAAAACGTACTTCCCAGTTATTTCTAAAACCGCCAACCGTGAAACTCTTTCCAGATCCGGTTTGCCCATAGCTGATCAGTATGCAATTTATACCGTCTAAAACTCTTAAAATATTTCCGAATTATACAGATCTCTCTCTCTCTCTCTCATGGTCCCTCCTTCCGGTTATCTGTAATCGGCATCGAAATGGTGTAAATGTCAGCATCGATACTTCCTCTCCGTAGGAACTACTGTCATTGAAGCGTGATAATCGAAAAAAGGAATAACCGATCGATATATGTAAGTATCGCTTATTATATTATCGATCGTGTTCGAAAATTTATTTAGACACATAATGTATGTTCTTTTTCATTCCCTTAACTCAACGTCCCAAAATTGGCTCGTTCGCAATGTAACAAGAGTTCCGTAACTTACATAAATTAGACGAGTCGTCCAGCGTTCTCTCATCGATATATCTTGATTCTTTCCGCACTGGTAAATCGTGATCTTCTCTCGACGCATTTCCTCCGTGCACAGATACACGCACGCGCGCCTGCGCGTGCACACACATATTCGCACATTCTCTCTTTCGTTCCCTCTTTTACTCTTTCTTTCTCAGTCTCTCTTCTTTCTTTCCGTTCTAACAATATATATAATTAGTTTCAGATAAATACTATTCAAGCTATGCCTACAAACTATCGCGGATAGAAACGCATTAGAAACGGTATAAAATGGACATTCGTTTCGTTCATTTTCCTGTTTCTTTCAACAACTCTCTGTAACTATATACGATAGTTTCTTTTCTCCATCTTTTTTTTTTGCTTATTTTTCTTTATTTTTCTTAGCCTTTTCCTTTTCCTAAGCATATAATGCGCATTACTTATACTTGATATACGAAATTTTTTTAGAAGTACACCGTACAGTTAAAAGGGATTGGGGAAGTAAAAGTGCTAATATATAATACAAAGTGCTAATATAATAAATCGGGACAATCGAATTATGTGCTGCGTGTAACTGTTTTTAGGCTCGATCGCCCACCGGCTTGTTCAGTCTTTCTTGCATCTCCAGCCTTCCCCTCCTCGCCAGATTCAACCGTGATCAAATTCTGATGCTGACACACCCCGGAATCATGTTCTTCACTCAATGGCGACGCGGGACATCATCAAGCCCCGCCTAGTGAGCAAAACGCTACAACAAAAGTGAGCCTAATTAGTGTTACATGCAATAAGAGCGCGGCAATTAATATTACGTTTAAAGCATGTTACAAGTAACTTTACCCTAGACCGGTCCCAATGAGCAGAGACAAAAGATTCGTAAAGAACAGATTATTAGATTTATCAAAAAGTATTATAAAATAAAAATTGTAGAACATGGAATTAAGAAAAGAGAGTGAGTTAAAATCCTCCTGAGGTAAAATTAGAATAGAAACAAAATTTCGCGTTGTCGTGTATTTATTTACAATCCTCTAATTTTACCTCAGAAGGATTTTAACTGACTCTCTTTTCTTAATTCCATGTTCTCCAATTTTTTTTATAATACTTTTTGATAAATCGAATAATTTTAGTGTTATTTTAAGTTTTTTGGTGAAAATTGTTTGTTTCATTTTTTGCGATTTTCTTCAAAACGAAGCAAAAACGAGCAAATCTCTAAAGGACTTTCTGTCTTAGTTTTTTGGTCCCCTACACGCTCCTAAAGTTTTGACATTTAAATTGGGGACACCCTATATAATACATCAATAGGATACATATTTCGGAAGATTATCATCTGCCTGTGTCTAATGATAATTTTCAAATTATTTTGCGTAGAAAATTAAAATGACAATTTATGACAATAATTTTGAAATTAATTTTAAACTTTGTATAAAATGAATTTTTTAAATTATTTTTTTCTATTTTTATTTGCACATTTTTATTACAAGATTGTATATCTTAAATCTAATTAAATAGATATTTTCATCAACTGTGCATTCAGTTTTATTGAAGTAATAATTTGCAAAATAATTAGTTGTACTTTACTGATATTAGAACAGCAAGGTGAGATTTCTGGCTACTTGTGCGCGTGGATCGTTTACACAATAGTGCATAATCATGAACGGCGATGACTGTCATCAACCGCTTGTTGCTGGTTCCGGCGCGTTATTTCAGGGTGGTCTTCAATTGCCACGGCACGAAGATGAAATTCACTCCTTATCGCTGGCACCTGTCTAACGTCGGCATAAATGTTACGAGACTACTCGTTAACGAAATATCACATTAAACAATACGAAATATAGTAATTTATCGTGGCATTTTCGTGGCTTTCTCTTTTGCCAAGTTTCTGTATGATTTCGATGAGATTATTAGTTGCGATGTATAAGGTAATCTGAAAAAACAAAATATAATCGTGATACTATAATAATTTTCAATTTGTGAATTCTCAATAATGGCTATAAAATTCTTTTTCTCAAGAATGATAGCTATCTATTCAATAGATGTAACATATGATTATCTAATAAATATAAGATTCAATAACTATCAATCATACTCTTGAAAATGGTCATATTTTCTCGAATGTCATAATTATTCTGATTGATTCTGAATCGTGTGGGAGTACCGTTTTCTAGGATTAATCAAACAGCTTCACAAGAATTAAATCTTAATGTATATTATATAATCTTATCGTATATTTTTTTTTTTTATACCCGGAGCAATTTTGCAAAACCGCGATTTTTCGCGATCGACGTCAAAGCTTCGCGCCGGCTTTCGAAAATTCAATCGCGATGATCGTAATCGGTTAGAGAGAGTGCTAATGTAGGCATCGTCGTCGTTAAACCTTTAATTAGGTGCTCTCGAGTGTATACACCTGCGCGATTTCACGCGGCGTTCGAGCGTAATTGTGCCTCGCTCGGTTAACCCCTTATCCGGGGTCTCAGACTGCCGTGTCGACCATCGAAAGATCTTTCAATTTTTTTACCGTTCCTTTTTTCCACCTCGATAGGCTCACGTGATTTTAAAACCTAGATATTTTACATAATATCGAATAATTATTTTTAATCGTACAATTTACCCAGATACTTGCTTGTACCAAATAAAAAAAAATAAAAAAATAAAAAAAATAATATTGCTTTTATTATTGCTGTTATTATTTAAAAAAATAAAAAGAAAAGAAGAGAGAGAACGAGAAACTGCATATACACTAGAATATATTATTCTAAATTATCCAAGATTCTGGACATGTTAGCGTCAAAAGATAAATGATTCGTAAATTTACCGTTTGTAAGATGCCACTTACTTAAATTTATGTTAACCGTAAATAGGAGGATTTTAACTCACTCTCTTTTCTTAATTCCACGTTCTACAATTTTTATTTTATAATACTTTTTGATAAATCTGATAATTTAAGTGTTGTTTTAAGTTTTTTGGTGAAAATTATTTGTTTCATTTTTTGCGATTTTCTTCAAAACGAAGCAAAAACGAGCAAATCTCTAAAGGACTTTTTGTCTTAGTTTATCGATCCCCTACACGCTCCTAAAGTTTTGACATTTAAATTGGGGACACGCTGTATATATTATATAAATTTTATTTCTTTTTATAGACAATATACGGCGTTTTTTCCGTATTTTGTCACTGATATTTGTCAGAAATTTTTATAACTATTATTTCATCAAATAAAATTATATATATTTCCCATAGATTTTACTTTTTAAAATACTATCATAATCATACTAATTTTTTATCTGAGATTTGTAATTAATTACAATCAAAGAAATTTTTTTATTATCTCGAAAGATTTTTCTATGTCATTGAAGCGTGATAATCGAAAAAAGGAATAACCGATCGATATATGTAAGTATCGCTTATTATATTATCGATCGTGTTCGAAAATTTATTTAGACACATAATGTATGTTCTTTTTCATTCCCTTAACTCAACGTCCCAAAATTGGCTCGTTCGCAATGTAACAAGAGTTCCGTAACTTACATAAATTAGACGAGTCGTCCAGCGTTCTCTCATCGATATATCTTGATTCTTTCCGCACTGGTAAATCGTGATCTTCTCTCGACGCATTTCCTCCGTGCACAGATACACGCACGCGCGCCTGCGCGTGCACACACATATTCGCACATTCTCTCTTTCGTTCCCTCTTTTACTCTTTCTTTCTCAGTCTCTCTTCTTTCTTTCCGTTCTAACAATATATATAATTAGTTTCAGATAAATACTATTCAAGCTATGCCTACAAACTATCGCGGATAGAAACGCATTAGAAACGGTATAAAATGGACATTCGTTTCGTTCATTTTCCTGTTTCTTTCAACAACTCTCTGTAACTATATACGATAGTTTCTTTTCTCCATCTTTTTTTTTTGCTTATTTTTCTTATTTTTCTTAGCCTTTTCCTTTTCCTAAGCATATAATGCGCATTACTTATACTTGATATACGAAATTTTTTTAGAAGTACACCGTACAGTTAAAAGGGATTGGGGAAGTAAAAGTGCTAATATATAATACAAAGTGCTAATATAATAAATCGGGACAATCGAATTATGTGCTGCGTGTAACTGTTTTTAGGCTCGATCGCCCACCGGCTTGTTCAGTCTTTCTTGCATCTCCAGCCTTCCCCTCCTCGCCAGATTCAACCGTGATCAAATTCTGATGCTGACACACCCCGGAATCATGTTCTTCACTCAATGGCGACGCGGGACATCATCAAGCCCCGCCTAGTGAGCAAAACGCTACAACAAAAGTGAGCCTAATTAGTGTTACATGCAATAAGAGCGCGGCAATTAATATTACGTTTAAAGCATGTTACAAGTAACTTTACCCTAGACCGGTCCCAATGAGCAGAGACAAAAGATTCGTAAAGAACAGGGTGTAAATGACCTCCTTGGAAAACAATCCGTTCTTGCCAACCTTTGCCGTGCGGATGCTGTATGTTTTTCTCTTACTGCCCAGAGGATGTTTGAATTTCCAGTCTCTGTAAAAGTAATTTTAATGGTAGTAATAATTAATAATACGAAAAGCTAAAGAAATATCTATTTTTACATCAAAATTTCTAAATTAATTGCCAAATCTCGTACTTTGGCGGCGCCTGGTCCGGTCGAGAGCTCCATTCGTAGATCCAATCCGTATTCTTTTCTAGAAGTTCACCCTCCTGCGAAGCAAACAGAAATACGTCTCGTTAATCTTCGTAGCGATAGATGGAAAATATTTCGCTATTATCTTCTCGTATAGCGAAAAACAAGACAGATTACAGATTAATTGTTTCGAGATATCGGAGAAAGAGGAAATTAACATTGGGAGGCATAGAAGAAGAGTGACGAGAGGCATCGATCGTGCGAGGCATATCTCTATGAATGGCGATCGCGTCGCGTGGATGGAAAAGTGAATGTTCAAGGATGACCTTTGGCGCTCCGCCAACCGTGCATACCGAGAGTGTGTGTGTCGTATATACCGGATCCGATATGTGCGCAGATATTCCGCGAGTACAGTAAACAACAATGTTTGCGACGACGATCGCTCTGAAAAGTACAAGTTAATGCTGTAGAGAGAAGCAAAGAACTCTTTGTCACGCGATGAGAGTAACATTTGAAAAATTTTTTTAATCTTTCAAAGAAATTTAAATTTCTCCAGCAGATTTTTTCCCCCGAGAATAGAATATTTTCAGTCGCTCCTATTTTCAACCGGGTCATCGATTTAATGCGCAATATGAAATGCAAGAATGTGGACAGGCGTACATACAGATAACTTTATAAACCACGATTCGTAGATATATAGGATGTGTTAAAAATAGTATCTATGCTTGTGTGCGTAGCATATATACAAACATCGATTAAAGGCAAAATTAATACTTTGCTTGTCTCCATTTTGCGATATCGGCCAATTACATTCATTTTCCTCTTAACATTAAGAAAACATTAAGAAAATGCTGTTTCGATAACGGGAATTAAATATAGAGAAATAAAAATTTGACACTGATATTTTCTCGAATTAAATTGACATTTGGCGCGTACACAGTTTAACTTTGTACTGCTATCATCTTACTTCTGTCGAGGCTGAACGACGAGCGATCGTAGAAACTATTGGCCGTGATATACACTCATTATATAAAAGACAATGTCCCGGCCATTATCTAGCAGATAAGCCCAATCTTCTTAACAACGGCGACCGCAGTTTCTATATTTAAATTAGTAGCAATATGTATTATTTACGCTGCTTGTGTGTGTAACGAATTCATACTTAAGAAATGCTCTCCCAATCATCATAAAAAAAAATTTATATCAATTAGCCCGTAATATTCATTAAAAAAATATTAATTTAAATATTAATTCAATATTAAATTAATAGATATTAATTTAAATATAAATTAATCAGAGAAAGTTGTTTCAAAATTCGTTCTTTCGTTTTGTTAAAAAATGTAAAAAATATAGGCAGAATATTGTATTTTGTATGTGTATTCCAAGTATTATATCGTTTCAAAATATTACCGGCAGAGTTAATATCTTTTTTCCTGTTTAAATATTTTTACACGCTATTTTTTCCGTCGCAATATCTGAATGGCAATATTTACGATTGTAGGAAGCACTCTAGCATTTTTAAGATAAAGCTTATGTTAATCCCTCCAAATGATTCACAGAGCTATCAATCAGCGCAAAGATTGCGCGTGTAAGTGCGTGTTATCACGGCATGCTTTGTAACTTTACGAAAATCATTATATTCGCCGCAATTATCAGCAGGGACTATCGAGGGACAATGATAAGCGAGCAAGAGGATGACGTCAAAGGACAGATTGCGCGCATGAATTCCTTTCGTTCACCGTATCATTCGCATTCCAATCGGGAATGCTTGGGCAGAAATACCGAGGAAACATTGTCGCTATAATGCGAGGTCCGTTTTATCAGGTAAAATCGATAAACTCGCGGAGATAATTCAATAATTGTTGCCGTGCGTATCGAAGGACGATACCCAGTGAGCATTATTGAGAGGATGAGCTCTTTAAGAGGACTTTTTAAAGACTTAATTAAATTTTCTTAGAAATGATATCAGTAAGTTATCTTTTTGTAAGATATCTTTCACAAGAGCTCTTTATGATATCTCTTCATAGATATCTCTAAAATCTCTAGCAAGCGTGCCATTTAAGATATTTTACGAAAGCCGCACACCTGCGCAAGTATGTCAATTATATGATGTCTTTCTTTCCTCTAAAATCGACGCATTGGAGGACTTATTGACATCATAATATTATCATTGTGATGGTGTTTTCGGAAGTCCGACTCTTAAACTTGAGTACTTTATGAATTTCTTTTGATAACATATTGCTCACTGGGTATTCATTTCAAACGCACATACCACGTCATTAGCAATGCTAATCTAACTCCACTGTCTCTGAGGAGAATTAAGTAATATACGAGATAAATTAATTATTATAAAAAAATGATAAAATCATGATAATTATTTTAAAAAATAATTATAATTAAAGTGACTAACGACTATAGTTTGCTCTCGTGCACTTAATTCAAAGCTTTATCGCGACTCTTGATTAGCGCGTAAAAAGACGGCGGCGGTTGCCTTTCGTGCGACAATAGTCGAGTAATTACACACGCAACTGTACGAAAAACAATCAATATGCATATTCGCGTGTGTAAATTTTTTTTTTTTTTTTTTTTTGTACGCTTCGTTGGTTTCTTTAATCCATGCGCGGTTATGTATTTCTTGATTATTCGCGTCTCGCTGCCAATCGTGAAAAGCCGTGTGTTCCTTGCCGTTATAAATAACTTATACGACTGCGTTTTCCTTTTCATCACCTTCCTTGGATCTTTCGGATCGCACGTGTTGTTAAACCGACGATGATAAAAAGAGTCAAAGTGCGATGTGATATAAGATTTAAACATACATATTTCTATTTTTTATTTATTAATATTAATATCTTTTAATATTTACGGATATTATTATATATCATTACATCGTATATAATTATTTTTCTAATTTTCTAGAGAATACAAGTAGAAACAAGTTTCCAGCCAGACAGCAAGAAAAGAAAGAAACGCAGATGCGAAAAAGCCAGATGTGTTGGATTAGAGTACCGTAAGAAGGCTAATCCTGGATTTTAGTCCTTCTGTTTATCCTCATCTTAATCTATACTTATTTGCCTCCTGCTTAATCCAACCTTACTGATCTAAATAATCGTCCAGACTTATCAAAGACTTTAGAATTTAGAGTTTATAGTTTTTTCAAAAATGAAATTATAAAAATATCCATTTTTTTTTATTTTTTTTTTTTGTGATTGCAGTCGATACGGAGGCCGGAAACAAATGTGTGCCCAACAAATGTCTCCCGTAGATGATTCTCTTCATCTACGCGAGAGTATAATCGGGGGAAGTTTAATTTTAAACGCTCGCTCGATCAATCCAATTCGAGCAAAAAAAAAGTTTCTCTCGCACTTATTACGCTGTTTTTTCTTTGTTTTTTTTTTTTTTTACAGACGCGTCGCGAAAACTCAATTCCGTCGTTACGTCAATGGATCGAATATGTTGGCTCAGCATCCGAAAGGAGAATGGATTCGCACACGACGGCGCCGACGTCGTGCATGGCGTGAGCTCGACACGACCGGCGATTGGCCAGTCGATACTACGACGTTCTCGAGAATACGTCTTCTCTCGCGTTCTCTCGGTCTCGTTTTTTTTTTCGTAATTAATTATATTCGCATTTTATATATAATATATTATTTATTGAGAATTTTCAATCGGAAATAAATACAATTTTTTTTCTAAACGAGATTTAATATTCAGAAAGAGAAAGAGAGTATTAAGAAGAGCTACAACCGAGTGCAATAATCGCGGAATCGCGTTACTTCACGATCGCAATTTATAGACAAGACCATATATGGTATATTCCTATAAGTCGATCACACTTTTCTCGGATGAATTAAAATCCATATAATTCATGATTATATTAATTTTCGCATAACTATAATTAAATAATTTTGATAATTTCTAATTTTCTGAAAAATAATCCGACGTTCAATTGATTATTAAGCAACTAAATTTGACAGCTAACAATAAGTCGTGCTTAATACGCGTATTGCAATCGATACGTATGTCATAGATTATTTTTTAATTTTCATCAAGAATATATGAATACATTATATATTCAAAATAGAAAGTATAACAAATAATTGTTCCAAAAAAAAATTCTATTTCCCCTTCGAAGTTTTGGTTCAATCGTGAGAATGGATTCGCACACGACGGCGCCGACGTCGTGCATGGCGTGAGCTCGACACGACCGGCGATTGGCCAGTCGATACTACGACGTTCTCGAGAATACGTCTTCTCTCGCGTTCTCTCGGTCTCGTTTTTTTTTTTTCTCGGCAGCAACTTGGAAGGGCGCAATAGTCGTGAAACGTTTGCGACGCGACGGCTCATTAACAATACATACCATATATCGAGTTGCCCCCGCGGTCGAAGCTACTCGACGTGACTTTCCCTCGATTATAAATTCCCCGACACGAATCGAAATTTATCGTTTGGCGAAAGGTCCGTGTTTGTTTATCGAATCTTTTTCGAATTTTTTTCGTAATTAATTATATTCGAAGTTTTGGTTCAATCGTGCGGTGTAAAAACAGATCGCGATATTTCCCGTCTAATTAATCATCGCATTAAAACGCGCAATAGTCAGAGTGTGCCTAATTCTACTACCGCGATCCTCTCGTGCGTTCACTCGCAACAGCTGCATCGAATGGGAACGCGTTCCGCGATGCTGTTCCGAATGTAGCACGTTAATCACCAGATGCACCATGCGCGCGCACATACACACCCACACGCACACACCCATATGTATACATAGCAATGAAAAATATAAATAAACTAGATATACTTGCGTCTAACCGAGAAAATACGGCGTCTCGAAAGCGACATCTGATATATTACATTGTTGAAATATAAGAAAAGGATACATATCGCGTTTCTCTGTCTCAAAATAGTGCACGCAATTCGCGTGCACGCAATGCGAGTCCAACGGTGACGCTCTAAAACTGACGTGAATCGCGACGACGACGACGACGCGATTAAGTCAATCTTCAATGCCACATCATTCAATAACATTCGTCGCGACATCGTATCTCGATTAAACGCCCCTCCGTTCGCGAGCAGCTACATTGCTGACGTTCGTCAATAAAGTTTGTTACATCATAGCGACACAATTCCACGAAGATATTACCGATTAAATAATTGGATAGTTGCTTTCTCTCAGTTTGTGAGGATAGTGTATCGTAAGAAACGACCAATATCTTTCAACACTCGCAAATATTTTATATCACAAGCAAAAGTCGCACGCGTCAAAGTAATTAAAATTAAACAAGTAAAATAGCAAATTATATGAACGTATATTTCTGCCACGATTGTTTGCGCAGAAAGAAATTGTGAAGGAAGGCGTAGATGTTTAGGAATCCAATCGTTTGTTTACTTTGAGTATTTAAAAATAATCTCGATAATGAGATTCAAATTGTAAATCGCAATTCATGTCAATTATTTATCTCTTTTTTCTATCTTTTTAGTTACGTATAACCGCGTATACTTCGAGTAATCGGGGAAATACAATCTCGCATCGTAAAACGTTACTATTACGTAGTTTGTGATAATTGAAATATAAAATGTATAAAAGAGAGAGAGAGAGAGAGAGAGAGAGAAAGAGCCAGTTCAATACGCAGAGAATTCCTCGACCGGTTCGCGATGCATTAACACGATCGCACGGATACATTTACTCCGAATGTAACAACCGGTTTTTGCGAGGGATACCAGAAGAAGACGGGATCCCAAAAACGGGATTATGCGTCGGCTTAAAAGATCGCATGATCACCGTTGCATGTGTATCGTTGACGATCTTACGATTTCACGAAGGAAAGAAATCGCGATTTTCGATGACACGATTTTTTAAATTGTTATAATAATAAATTTTGAAGCCTCTCTTCTATATACAATTTAACATGGTTATATTTTTTCCGATTTATCTTAATTACTCATTTAATTAGAATTTTTTTACATCTTTTTAACTAAAAGAAAGTAAATTACAGGTTATCGACGTAATGAAAGTTGAAAAACGACGAGGCAGTAAAAGTACAGTATTTCCCTAACGATTTTCATGGTATTGTGAAGTAATTAATGTGAAAGGAAAAAGAAAGTGGGAAGCGGTATTCATTAAAAAGTATTCCATGTTACACAATCTAAAGCGAGAGAGTGCAGATCTAAGATAAAAGATATATGCAAACGTTCGTTTTCTAGATTTAGACCCTTGTTTGTAAACTTGTTTATAGATCAGTTATAGATATTTTTAGATAATTCTCGCTTATATAAATACACACACACACATCGTTTCTAAAATTGTTTCTAAATACGCCATTCTTCTAACAATAAGTAATATAAGTAAACACATGATACACATATATCTCTACAACTTCTTCTCATGGAAACAAAACTGCAAATATCAAAAATAACTATGCATATTTATAATTCACAAAATATTCTATTTAATATAAATAACAACAATGACTATATTAAGCTATTAATAAATATTCAGATCATTTTCTCATATATGGAAAAATAAATTTGGAAAAAAGACATCACTAATACATATGAATGAAAAAATATTGCAAGAAAAATATTAAGCGCGTTAGATTATTGCTCGAAAATTCATATTTTAGTATGCACGAGCGTCCTTTTGTACCTATATACAAAGCGACGACACGCGCTGAAGAATAGGAGTGACTCATGGAAAAATCTTATACGACGTCCGTCGCTTCTACTTATTATCATCGTTACTCATATAGTCAGTCTTTGTCTAACAACAAAGATGCTCTATTTTCGTCCATTCCGGAGAACATAATAAAGCGCATTCACGCTCATTCAGCTTTATCGACAATATCTCGAATTCGTATACGACTTTGTGCGAATCACTCGCGAAATATATTACGTATTGTTTTGTGAAATTGCTAATCTCGATTCCGAGATTTCCGATAACGACGTCTATTTGTTTCTCGCGCAGCGATAAAACATGCGAACAGAAGGCTATGCGTTTATTATCGATCATGCTTCTAACAAAAAAATTCGAAGACGTATTTGTATTGCAAAAGCTATCGTATACCTTTTGTTTCAAAATGAAATATTTTGCGTTTCGTCCTTTATAGGCCTTTCATTTTATATAGACTAGTAAAAAATAAAAAATGAAACAAAAAAAAATAGGAAAGATCCTTTTATACGACAAGCAATAGCGATTTTAACATAATCATTTAAAAATATAAAGACATTTACATTCCAAAGAAATACAATTAAAACAATAAGATTTACATATATATGAGAACACGGAAAAAATATATTTACAAGAGCAATAAAGAGAGCGAAGTGTAATTAAAAAATTGAATGTTTATGTATGAAGAACGTTTCTCTTTATAAATTTCAAAATAAGCATCGTGTTGATTTTACACAAAGTCATCAATATTATCAGACACATTTTTCAATTTGTCTGATAAAATTATCGTTATTTCTGTGAGGATCGCAAAATCAATTCTTCTGGAATTTCTGGAAATTTCCGTTGAGAAAAAATCTTTCTCTGTTTTCTTTTCGTCGAAGGAAAACTCGCTGCTCTAATTTGCTTTTTCATAAATGTGCAAAAATTAATCTAATCTTTAATCATCTCGACTTAAGACTAAATTCCCCAACTTATTGTAAAGTAGGTCAAACAATCACTGGGTCGAGAAAATTGGTACTAATTTATTTATCTACACATGCTGTGCGAAAGACGTCGCAATCACGAGGAAACAATGTCGCGGACGTTATCGTATGATTTTCCGATATCTCCCTCGAGAAATCGAATGTGCTTGTGAGAGAAGGAGATTTCGATAATTATATATCGTGGCAAACATGTGCGAAGACGCAGCATTTCTGCTGCGTCGTCGAAATTCTCATCAACTTGCCGTATATGAATAGTTATGGGATAACATCGCATTTGCATGCAAATTGTTTCAACTCGCGGTTCTCACAGGTGCGATTCCACAACGGCTGTACACATAAATGCGAAGATACCGCATTTGTCCGATACGCAACGCTCTTTCCATTTGTATTCACGCGAATACGTCGTATGTGCTTCTTATTTTATGAATCACACAAAAATCGATTAAACGTCGTCGTTATTATGTAAATTTTATTTTATCTTGCTAAAAAATGTATATTATAATAAATATAGAGAATTCTATAAAAAGAAATTTAAAGTAAAATTTAAATATAAACATCAGATCAAAGAAAAAAATA
>NW_021851539.1:396334-433070 GCF_003651465.1 Formica exsecta | reverse complement strand
CAAAAAAAAAAATATAAAATATATATATATATAAGAAATTATGTAAATTCTTATTTAATTATCCGTGTTTTATAAGCAGACAATGTAATTTTTCCTAACCCATTGTCAGAGCCATATTGCGTAATATCGAAAGTCAACGAAATAAAAGCCGTGGAAAGTATATATACCAGAACGGATTTTGTTCATTCTTGCGTAACTGGGACACAGCAAAAGAAAAAAGAGAGAAAGAAAGAAATTCTAGCAGCGCGTGCAACTTCTTGTGCTATTCGACACACATGGTAATTCGCGAATGCTAAAAAGGGCACGGCGCTAATGGAGTCAATGATTCGGATACATTGTATCATCAGAAGAAACGGACCGTTCGATGAAACCAGTTGCGCATCGCTGCTACAGTCGAATATAGTAGTGTATATACCATGCAAATCGGAGGGATTAAGTCAATCGATATTATTCTCGCTTCGTCTTCTTTACTCTCAAGCTATCTAATAGTAAGTTCGAGAAAGTAATGGAAATTTTATTTTCGTTATCATAAGAAAATGAGATTTCAAATTTTATCTCTCTCTGCAATGCTTCTGCAAAATTATTATTCAGTTTATCACTTTCAAAAATAATATAAAGTAATTTAAAAATAATTAGTAATTTAAACATATGAGAAATAAATATTCATTATATATTTTGTGAATCGGCAACATCCGTTGCAGGCGGAAATGTTGTACAGATTAGATATTTAAATGACACTCATCCTGTGAAGAGAACTTCATGGGAAGTGCGTGACAATCGGCACAAAGCTATTGCTTCGAGACTTCTTCAAGTTAAACATCTCTCTGTTAACTTTACAAGTTAAAACTTTGCCCTCGTTTTATGAGAACATGACTGCATTTAACGGAATGTTCGAGCTCGTCAAAAGAAAAAAAAAATAATATAAAGGTAAAACGCAAGTACCGATAGTACAAGTTTACTGAAAAGTTCTATCGCGATCTCGATATACTCCTAGGACGCTTATGATCTAGTTGCGATCGTAATGCGCAATACAATGAGTATGAATATACGTAGTTATGCACACACGTGAATAAATGCGCACGTGGTTTTCTATAGCCACGTCGAGTCATATAGAGAGTATGCAGTAAAGAATCAATTATGAAACTGACCTTGTTGCAGTTGTAATTTATATATACGCCTTTGAGTTCATCTTCGGTCGAGAGTTCCGTGTTTGGGCTATTCGGCGGGCTCTTCGGGCTATAAATGCAAAGAAAAACAGTACATTATAATTGGAATAAACGGCGTAGATCGTGTAAACGATCATTTTCTTTCTCGAAACCCTTTCGATTGCGAAATCGTTATTAATTATACTTATTTATTTAACCAATATTTCTTATTTCGATTTACTATTAAAGTTTATTCGATCTAAAATTTGGTTTATATTTATTTCCACGGTATCTTTTATTTCGCCCACAATATACATAATATGTATATCTGATTTCTGTCAAAAATATCAATCTATTTCGAAATAAACTCGATACAACAATTATGATAGTTATTGACATATCTTTTCATTTTCAGATACTCGAAATACGGAATGATTAAATCATAATTCCAATAGTGAAATATTTTTTTATAGCTTTTTATAAAATATTCAAAAAAGATAAAGAGGATTTTAGAAACAATTGTTGCACTGAGTAAACGCAATGTTAAAAACAAAGTATTCAATAAGTATTGAAACAATTAAACCCCTCCCCTCTTAATCTTTGAAGATTTACATAACCCGAGTATATCTTATTATTTCATTGCAAAATATTTTCATATTTTTCTGTCCGTTTTCTATATAATTGACTTGCATTAGATTCGCTGAAGTGTCAACATTGCTTATCGCGCGCGCGTTATGTGTATAGTGCCGGCAGCGATAAGACGCATTAAAAAGTCACTGTGATAAATGTCGCCTTGAAAGTTCGCGACACCCCACACATGATCATCGGTGCGTCGCGAAATCGATCGAAATCCCCACGATGCTTGCGGTTGCCCGCAATTATCCTTGACGCTTGTCACTGATATCGCAACCAAGGAAAACTTGACGTGATCGGGCCCGTTATCGCCGAGATACATCGCGGGATCATCAATATAAAGCTCATCGATACGGGCTCGACAAACGTGATAGTGCACTTATGTCAAATGCGTCGGACAACGTGTACACGTGTGTTACGCGCGTATCCGGCTCTTTTCCATTATAGTTTTTTTTTTTTTTTTTCGATAAGGCAAGCATGTTTAAGTATTTTGCTATCGTTCGAATTTAATGATCATTATTATTTGTTTGATTTCGATGAGATGTCTTATATAACCTAATGCATGAATTGTGCGTAATACTTAATAATTGATTAAATTATTATATACGAACAACAATTCCCTGGCAAACTTTAGTTTCTAAGAGATAGACCACGTGCTAAATAATATGTTAAAGAAAAATCGTATCTGGATAAGTTTAAAAAAATAGTACGTAAAAAATATTTATCTATAATTTAAAAACTCATTTTTTTCTGCATTTTGAAGATAATAAGCTTAAAAAAACTTTTCGAGAAGAAGATTCCTTTTTTTTATTCTTCTAAAATTAAAAGATATCAATCCATGTGACCAGGGATAGTTGCTAAAAAGCAGTTAGGTTTTATCGTGAGAAATTCTCTTCAATAATGAATACCAAAGTTTGTTTCTTTGTGACTTGAACATTTAATATTTGTGTGATAAAGCATTTGTTAAATCGGTGTTAACCAGCTCGCTAATTTCTTCCGCAAAAATCTTTCGTCGCTCGTAAAGGAGCCGATAGCGGGTGATAAAATGCGGAATACGCGCAAATAAAGCAGTAAAGTAGATTAAATATATTATAATATACGACACATATATCGTTCGCAGCGTCATCATTTCGAGATTCAAGCAGATATTCGCTACGTTGCGCATATATTGTCAATATCAGGATCGCGGCGATTTTAACGCTCGAGATAACGTTAAGGTGCCTTTACATGGCAGCGTCAAGCGTCGAGCGTCTGCGTAGAAAATTGCGCAGAATCTAATTTCAGCCTAGAATCTATCTCTTTTAAATTCTGCGCATTTTTCTGCGCAGACGCTCGACGCTTAATGCTGCCATGTAAGGGTGCCTTTACGGCCATATAGATGCAAATCGATGTGTCACTTTACTGCAACGCGCGCTTGGACAGCGCGTATATTTTGCGATTTAACGTTCCTCGCGAATTTTCTCCTTCTTTCTCTGTGCGTCAGAAAATATGCGGCTAAACTATTTTCGGTAGGTCAGAGACTCTGTATATGTATAAGACATATCGAGAATGCACGTTTCTTTGTTTCCTCGCGAGTCGCACAAAGGCACATCGCTCTTGTTCTTCTGCCAAGATACTTGTACGAGTATGTCAATGACGCTACTCTAACCGTGTTAAGAGCCACGTGTTAATGCAGTCGTCTAAATATCGAGATGCAATGAAAGTAAAAATATAAATGTTTATATTTGTAACTATAAGTCCTCGCTCTTTACGAGCGGCGCCTTTATCTTCATTTATGTTCTGCAATGCGATTGTGAATGAATCGATTTGATGCCAATACGAAAATGCACAGGCAGTTTAAGAAAATAAAATCAGTAACTATGTTTAGCCAAATTTTAATGTATTTGAACTGAGAAATTTATTCCAAAAGAGAGATGAGATTGAGACAATTTTGTGGCAAAAAAATACAGATTATAAATCTCTTCAATCTCTTATATGTGTATATTAAAAGAAAAAAAAAAGATGAAACAGATATATAGAGAATTATAATTTGCAAAATAATTTTTTCTAAGTAAATTTAAAAGATTGTAAATAAAAAAGTATTGTAATTTATATATATATATATATGTATGTATGTATGTATGTATATGTACAATGTAATTAATGAGATATTTATAGTAATTTTATAATTCATATATTTCATGTCTGTTATATATGCAATAGTTGTTGCAATTGCACGATTTTTTCCAATCGAGCACACATCTGTATCATCGATGATAAAGTTCAAAAAATAATATCCGCTTTAAAGCCAATTTAAAATAATTCGCGATTCGTTAAAACGCAATCGCAACCGCGATATAACCAGTAGGTTATCCGTTTTTTTGCGTTCTTATCTATTCGACTTCAAGGAGTTTCAACGTGTGTGGCACGAATCGCCTCGACTCTGACTTATACGCGACAACACTTCTTACTTTGTTCCTGCAAAACCCTTTCCAAAGGATAAAAAAGGAATATAGCAGACTTTTTCTCTTATATCCGCGCGTAGGATGAGTCAGAGACGAATGGATGAGGGGAGACGAGTGGATATAAGTATCTGGTTGAACGGCCGGCTTTGTTAGCCAAGTCTTCAAGCAACTCCGAATATAAGAATCTACTATATATATATGTTGTCCGTAAAGAGTGCTTGGGTTTTAAAGCTCTCTTCAAGACTCCTGTAACTTCAATAAAGTAGCTAAAATGTCGCCTACGTTTATCATCGCTATTTTCAAAAGTTCTAATACATTTTTACAAACCGTGACGTGTCTCTAAAGTGGTATCCTACTTCGTAATCGCAACAATACTCGAAACGAAATTTTTAAAATTTTGCGGAATGCATCTGATCCAGTTAAATTCGAGTTTTTTCCTTTACCTGTCCCTTGGAGTATCCCGGCGCGAGGACGCCAAAGAATGCTTCGCGGATGAATGTGTAGAATCTCTCTGTGCTTCTCGAAGAAGTCGCAGGTATTCACGTTCGCCGGTGATACTAAAAGGTGTCGGCGTTATCCGGGCAGCTAGCGGTGGGTCCGGCACCAGCTCCACCCATGATTCTGCGCAGTTAAAAAGAAAATCTGTTATCTTGTGTTTTATGCTCGTTTGTTCGCCTGTATTCCTGCAGGTTTTCCGGTAATTCCGGTAGGTTTTCGCGTTGCAGCAATTTCTCACACTATCAGTAGTAATAATTTATTATTTTCGTACAAAAACAACGCGCCAAAATTTTATCTCGCATGAAATAAGGAAGAAGATAAATAACAGCTAATAATTTACGTATTTATTTTCGTTTCATTTATATTATTAATATTAATATCAAGATTATCAGGAATAAAATTTATTTATTATTATTAATAAATATTAAGAAAAAGTAGAAGTTATCTCGTCATTTCTAATACTATAATAATTCTTTGTGGTTTTGCGATTTTTTTATATTCGTAATAAAATGATGCGTCATAGCGTATTGCAATTTTTTTCATTTCGATTAAATTTTAATACTAAGATATTTAATTTTTATTGAAATTTATTTCTAATATGTTTAAAATGTTTTTCTGAAAATTTTTTAATATGATGGTGAAAAATGTTCAATGTATAAGAGTATAGAGAATGAGTCGTTGAACGATATACGTGATGACACATTGTAACATGTTTAAAAATAGCACCACCGACCATCATATCGATTAGAATAACCCTACCAGGTCAAGTTGAAGGGAAATTTCATAAATAATATAGTGTCGAGCGACTTATCTCTATATTGATTCATCATACGTAATCAATCTTGATTTTTATTATATGTAATATCGATTTTTGCACAAATAAAATTGTCAGAGAAACACAAAAATACATTTAATACTTCATTTAAAGATATTGAAATATCACAAGATTAAAAAAAAATTATAAAGAAAAATAATCTAAAAAATCGTTATGCATTTAGAATAAAAAGCATTGTTCTGAAATGTGTACATTAATATCATATCTTTTAATAATCATTATTTTTTTATTTCAATGTTTCTTTATATAAGATAACATCACAATGCGTGATTCACGATTTTCCTTACGTAGAACATTAACAAGTAAAAACGTGATTAAATACGACTTTATCAATGTCATTGCACACACAATAAGTTTTTCAGCGTGTCGTTCCTTTTATGTAAGCAGAATAATATCAAAATTAGATTCTGACACGTTGACAATAAATAATTGTCATACCGAATCATCGTTCTACTAGAACAATTTCGTTTTTTACATTTTCAAAAAAATGCTCAGAGCGTGCATAATAACATAAATAGCGGTAAATCACGCGCGATGACGATTCTGATATCTTAGCATTAAACAAAGTGGAGATCGATTAAAAAAGATCGAGGTCGGTTATTTATTAGTACTGTGTGTTTATTAATTAGTAACGTACTTTATGGGATATATTATAATAAAATCGGAGATTTACGTCATAGAATAATAATATCGCCATTTCAATAATGATACATTGGTCGATAATTACGAAATTAGACATTTTTATATGTAAATTTTTCGTAGAGAGAATAATACAAAGATCATATATCCCGCTATTTATAAATTGACTATTATATACATATAATAAATTCATGGCCGTTAACTCTGACCTATAAATCAAGATAATCATTGATACACTAACAAGTAGGGTTGCCACCTTTTTTTTAAAACGAATAACGTATGTAACGCCTTTGAGAACGAAAACAAAGTACGTTAAATAACATCCACTTAGTATTCAAAACTTAGTATTCGTAAAATAAAGTATTTTAGCGTACTTTATTGCTTTACAAAATATAAAGTATGTACGTCCAAAATAACGTACAATACTTTATTTTAAAGTACGGGTGGCAACCCTACTAACAAGCATGAGTAATCGATCGCTGCAGCTATGTACATGTATAGAGCACGATAATGATTGCATTGCCGATCATTCAATGACGAATTTAAGCAAAATAGAGATCCTCATATCGAGAAACTTTCTTTTGCGAACTATGCGTATTATCAATATTTCGTTTTAATTATGAGTTAAATAAGAAAAAATCCAACTGTCTTTTTGTACGATAGAAATTATAAGATGCATCTCCATTTTCAGTAGTAATTTATCCTCTTCTCATAAAATACACATTTACTTTTCATAAATTAATGAGAAAAAATTAATGAGAAAAATTTTAAATATTTATCAGAATATCAAAACAATATTTTATATTTATTTGCGTTTATAAAATTGAGTAATGAATAGATAAGATCGAAATATATAAAATCGAATTTATCTCCTAAATATCAATTTTGAAAAACTTTATTTACGAATATAAATAAATACCATTATGAAGATATTAATTTTATATAATCATTTTTATGCCAATAAATTGATTTTTTACATTATTAATAATGCACATTTCGTTAAAATTGCTACGTGTTAAGTAATGTAATAAAATATCCGCGATTGTGAACTCTGGTAATGTAATCATACAAGAATGAACTCATCGCTGATGGAATCTCGGGTTCATCTACCGTCGCGGTCACTGCGATAATTTGCTAACTGCATAACAGATATAAATTTATATTCCACATTTCAATGCACTTTGATTTCCATAATTACGAAACTATTGCGTTAACAATGTACAAAAATAGTACAAGCTATTATTTCATCTTGCTTTTAACAAGCTAGTTTTTCATAGAAATATAATCAATTAGATTTTTAAGCAAGCTAGTTCCAGTTTCATTAATGTCATTCAGTTGTCAGGGATTTACATTCTTACTTATCACCAGATCAGAGTTCGCGTTCCAAAATTTCATACTTGCATTTTATTAAAGATACAATAAGTTCCATTTTAAGACGCGGCTCGGACTTTGATACATTCATGTTAATCGCTAATTATATACCATAAACAATATATACGCCTTGGAATGATTATCAATTACATATCAACGCATTCAAGCAAAATTATGTATCATCTGAGAACTAATGATACGAACGGGAAGAGAAAACAGGAATTAAATTAAACGCGATTTATCAATCGCGACGTTCCATCGTCGTACTTATACGTGCACCATTACGCGTCATGCGTAACACACGTGACGGCTACGACGTATTGGTGTTGAGCGATTATTGCCGCCGTCTCTCTTCTAACCGCGCAAATCATCCGGGCGGGAAGTTTTACTTCGAGTTCGTTCACCTATTCATAAACCGATGTGCCGCGAAGCACATTCGCGCTTTCGCCCGATCTGACGCATCGATATCTCGGAGGACAAACGGCCAAAGTCATTCTAATAACACATCTTGGAGACTGGAACACGTTATTCGGAGAAATCTCATTGCTTTCCCGAACAATAATTTCTCAAACAAATAATTTTAAAAATAAGTTTGAAAATACATGAGATAACTTTCGTTATATGTACATCAATCTATTTTCTATATATGCAAAATATTATAATAACACTTTTCCTCAGTGGCTAAATAATCGTCGGCGTGAAAAGCTGAACAATAAATTTGTCGCGCACGAGTTTCTCGAAATTCGCGATTATAAATCTGTCACCCGATTCTGATTTCCGACCGAGCGATCGATTATCCAAGCACGTACGCGATTAACCTTCTTGCAAGGATATACGAATTGTAAAAATGAATGGTTACGACGCGGCAATATATATACGCGCCGCTCTATTATTTAATCTCCGTCAGCATATATTAACGTATTAAGACCGTAAATCAAGTTTCGTAAGTTAAGTACGCAAACAACAAGACATCTTTTTAGATTGCTTGTAGAAAACAATAATGCATTATTTTTTAATTATGCCGATTGCCACATATCTTTAATATTTTTTTTTTTTTTTTAATCTTTGATATTAGTTAATTTAATATTTTTGAAGAGCAAAGAAAAAAAATTTGTTTTCCCGACAAGGAATTTCCGCCGCTTGAGTATGCAAGAGCTCGTGAACAATAGCAGTCGATGGCAAGTACAATAGAAGCGGCAGCTTTCACAAATATTAGATGCGTTGCGTCGATTCGCATTGTCGCTCGACGAAGATGCGCGCGATAATACCGTAAATGTGATGTCGAGCGAGGTCATCGGCAAATGGGAAAGAAGTCTACTCGGTAAACTTGTAACGCCGCACGCGCAACGAGCTTAACGTAAATTTTTTATTAACCAAGCTCTTTCCCACTTATTGAACGAAAGTTATGTCATGCTTCAAAAAATATACGACACGAATTCCAACTTAAATCTGCAACATGCGTAATTCTTTTTAATTTTTTTCTGAATTATTGTATCTAAATATAAAGAAGTAAGATAATAATCTACATGAGAGTTTAAAACATTTTTTTATTTTTTTATTTTTTAAAAAAATTTTTTTATACATTATTTTATTAAAAGTGGAGTGCTAAATTTACGTAGATTATTATCTTACTTTTTTGCATTTAGATATTATTATATAGAAGAAAATTAAAAAGAATCATTACATTTTACACAAGTTTTCATATAATATTATTACTAATGTTTTCCCACACAACTTAATTTAATCTTATTGATATTTTATATTACCGATATCAAATATCTATTTATCGAGACACATTATATAACGCATTACGTGTACATACGCGGAAAACAATCGATATATGCGGGCAAGAATATCTTGTTTCTCACGATCTCGTCGTCGTCATCGGCCCTTCGCGCTTCATGCAAAATCACAGCCTACAAAAATTGCGTCGTTTAATTCCGTAAACATCTCTATTGCTCTATCGTTCAAATTGATGCGTGTCATTATGCCTAAATCCACCGGATTCACGAGTCGTGTCGACGCGCAGCGCGTGACGGAATAGTGTTTACACGTGCCTGATGTAGGTGCACGTATGTCGCGTCGTTTGCAGTAAAACTGCACTTGCATAACTCCTCGCTCGCACACGCTTGTAAATTGCGAACGAATTCACGGCCGCGCACAATATCCTGTATCCTGATTACGGATGCGTACCGCGCCATCGGTCCCTTTTGTGCGTCAAATTGTAAACATCGATGGACACCGTTGGAGATCAAAGGCCCGGAGAACCTATTCAGACATTCGCAGATTGCTATTACTTGATCAGCGGCGATCTCGTCCGAATCAACGTGGACAAATTACGTCGTTTAATCGTGCTAACAAATCGGAGCTTCTACTCGTGCGATAAACCGCTATGTTATTCGAGGACTAAACGCAAATGTAATGCGAAAGTTAAGACTGTAAATCGTAATAGAAAATGAGAAATTTTTTGTCATTTCATTACTTCTTATACATAGAATATCACGTATCTTTTACACATAGAATATTTAAATTACGCTAATTATTGATGTATTATATGTTAATAACTTGTTATTTCTCATTCAGTGTACATCTGCATTTCAAATCAACGTCGTACGTACGAATTTGCATGACTTTGTACATCATAAGATGACTTTGCTTATATTGAAAATATCTATTTATCTCTAAAGATATCTGTTTTACCTCAAGTAAAACATGCTCAAGTCTCCAATCGCGCACTATCCCTCGTAAATTGATAATTATTGCTTAACCTTAATTAACCCAACCTTGTACTACTAATCGGAGAGAGATTGACATATTGTTTACAATCGTACTGTTTATTTTAAAAAGACGTGACATGTGACACCCGAGTATCAAACAGCTTATTTTTAACATTTATTTGAAATCGCGAAATAGATCATTTTGTGTATTTTAGCAAGTAATACATTTATTATCATCAAATAATCATCGAGAATAAATTGATAAAATTGAAAAAATGAATATATAAAAAGAAAATTCCTCTCTCTCTCTCTCTCTCTCTCCGTCTAGAAAATTACACTTACAATACTTTAATTTTTAAGTATGTAAATATTAAGATAAGTTTATTAGCCTGATAGAAAAAAAATATTACTTTTATACTATCGTTAAATCATTAATAAATATTAAGCGAACACGTATCTGTCAAGGTGCGCGTGTCGACAGGGCACGTGTTGACAGTGTACGATTGTGATGACGACCACAGGATGTGCAAGATGATCCTGAAGAATCTTTATTGCTTCTCAAACATAAACGTATTTCGCAAACAATTTCTGTTACATCGACAACAAACCACAGGTTGAAATATTGCTGTATTTCTTTAAAACTAAACGATGTGGTTATGGTTAGAATGTTCATGATATCTTGAATATTTTAAAAACGTAATAAAAATCTTTTGTTATGGGAGATAAAATCCAAGGAAAAAAAAACTATTTTAAATATTATAAGTCATCACATATATATTATAAAGAAACAGAGCCCGCAAAAAAAAATTGTACAAAATATCTACGCGTTTTGAAATCTCAAAACATTTTTATACGCTCGATATATATTGATGAAACAAATAATTATATACAAATTCACTGATTTTTTTTTTTCCTAAACATGCGTTGCACTTATTGCGTAAAAATTCCCATAAAATTACATTTGAAGCATGAAATTGTCACGTGTCGCGTTCGCAGAATCACCATCGGGTAGCTTTAATCAATCGGATTAAGGACCGACAACGAACTTTACCGACTAAAAATAGATGCGTACGGACCTCTCCCTCTTTTGACCGTCTGCCATTTCGATTAATATACCATGCTCGTAGGCGTGCACGCAGCCGATAATCGCGCACGTACGCTTATCTGTGGTTTAAATTAAACATCCTCTTTCGTTGACAGCCCGATGAAGATGTAAATGAGCGAACACGTGCCAAAGTATCGTATTTATAAAACACGATATTGTACAAAATGTTAATTTACATATTATTATGAGACCAGTGTATAATAGAATTTAAATACTTTCATCATTTTTATAAAATGAATATATCAATCTTTCTATCTCAGAATATGTTCACGAATATTTGAGATTTATTGATTTATTGATACACACGATGTTATAATTTAATTTAATAGTGCATGTCAGATGTGAGATCATCCGAGAGGATATAACAGAGAGGGAGAGAGAAAGAAGCTGTCTACGTGAACGGAGTCACGTAGACTCCCGTATACGATCTCGGACAGATTTCAGGTCAACGACGTTTTAATGAGTGAAGTTCCTGAGGAGAATCACGTAGATCCGCTGAAATTATGCGATCGCGTGTTTACGGAACGGGTTCGCGGAAATGATTCATGCTTTTTGGGATTTCTAGATATAGTTATTTTTGTATATATATATATAAACAGAGATAATTCTTGTAATAATAGAAATCATATCTGTGCTTAATTTAAGCGGCCTCTACATAAGATGAAATTCGCACGTGGCAAGGCAAATCATGAGGCAAATAACCTCTTTGTTAGATTGGTTAAAAAAATTATAAATATTCTAAAACAGCATTTTCTCCATAATTATGACATATTAAAGAGAATGAAAAAGCTCATGTAAAATTCAAAAAAATGCTTCGTCAAATTATCTTAATATAATGATCTTATTCCAACGTGAAATTTTCTTTTCATGAAAAAAAATAATCGATATGAAGAGGAAACATCATATGAAGCATACAAAATTATTGTTGTAGAAAAGACAAGGTTCTTTTTGAAGTTTCACATATGTTTATAAACGACTGGCGCACGTTGATTATAAATTATTAATAAAACGTCTGACATGTTCCATCATAAGTGACTAACTGATAAAACTTATTAAGAAAATTATACATTAAGATTATGTATTCTGGAAAATAAAGATTATGTATTCTTGGTAAAAAAAGATTAAATCTAACATGACGTATTTGACTTAAGTACTTAAATATTTCAATTAAAAAAATGATAATCAGTTGAACGCATTTAGTCAAGTTAACAACTTTTTTTTCTCAGTGTATAAATATTTTGAAAAGTTATTTATATAAATCTGAAAAGTGTAAATACAATTTTTATCACAAATTTATAGAATCAATTTTACGGAATCTGTATTATAGTTTTTTTTTTTTAGCTATATATTAAAAGTGCGCATTGTCCTTGCAAAACTTCGTGACATATAAATGTTAAAAAAAAAGTGAAATAAAAGGAAATCTTTGATTATTGATAACTATCGCGGTTGTAATCTATGATTCAGCTTGTAATCACCAATGTGCCTACGATCTACGATATTGTATATATTATACACATGCAGCAGGACCTATTTTATTATTGTAGCGTGTGACGAATCCAGGAAGCGCATAGATGCGCGGGAAACACACAACAATAAAATATTTACATGGAATATAAATAAATTCTATGACTTTGATCTGGATATTCTCCAAGTTATTTCCGAATAAAAAGATAGCACAGGTAATTGCGCTGCTGACCACAAAATTCCATGAATATTCTAGTCTTATCTGTCTTACTTATCGAAGGAAATGGTCTCTAAAAAAATAACATATTCGTGCATTTATTTACACACGGAGTTTAGACAACACTTGCTGCTAGAATATTATAAGCGCAAAAATTCTACAAAAATAATGAATTCCTTCGAGATACTTTTTGTCTAATATTTTGACTTATTTCGTAGTAAGAAAAATATAATTGAAGAAAAGGAAGGAAGGTAAGAGGAAAAAGTGTGGTTTGCATTTCAAAAAAAGGGATCATATAAATTATTTTTTAATGAAGAAAAAGAAGAGATATAGATATATTTCGATAGATAATGGGCATGAAATTCGCTGGGCGTAACTTCGCGAAGTTTATTTCGCCTCGTGCAGCTTCGCTAGTAAAGGCCAATAGTCGAAGGGAGAATATATCGATTCACGCGTGCAACATTAAAAATTGAATCTTCTGCAGATGTTAGGTACGTGTTGGATTGAAAAATCGAAATGGCGCCAAAACTGACGCGACGCGACGCGACGACGCTGCATACGTCGCGCGCCGCGACTTGCTCCGAAAATTAAACTGCGCCAATTTTCAGAAACGTTATCGGATCGTCAGACGGATTAACGTAGACAGGTCATTCTGTCACAATATCGAACACAATATCCTACACAAATGTCATCCAAATTTGATTCACCGACTCGTTCGGTTCCCCTCTCGGTTTTTAGTCGAAGGGAGAATATATCGATTCACGCGTGCAACATTAAAAATTGAATCTTCTGCAGATGTTAGGTACGTGTTGGATTGAAAAATCGAAATGGCGCCAAAACTGACGCGACGCGACGCGACGACGCTGCATACGTCGCGCGCCGCGACTTGCTCCGAAAATTAAACTGCGCCAATTTTCAGAAACGTTATCGGATCGTCAGACGGATTAACGTAGACAGGTCATTCTGTCACAATATCGAGCTCGTCAACATCGTACACAAATGTCATCCAAATTTGATTCACCGACTCGTTCGGTTCCCCTCTCGGTTTTCATTACAAATCGATTACAAAGAAGAAAAAAAAATAAAAAATGATGATGCGTCATCGCGAAATGCCGCAATCGCGAATAGTAAAATGTGTTTGTTTACGCTCGCGTCATCTGCGATAGAGGAAGCGGTGGGGAAAAAAAGAGGAGACCGAGGGGGAGGCTGGCAGGGACACTGCGCGAAATGGCCGCGTCGTCGCGTCTGACAATCGGCGTACCGAGTGTTTGTTTTTCGCTTATGGACTCTCTTTACTCACCGCTCAGCTTCTCATCCGACGTGTACTTGACCGTCGACGACATCGTCCCGTCGTACGCGGAGCACTCGCGTAACTTCGAGAGACTCTCGCTCGCGGCGAGAGAAGAGGGAACGCCGGAACGAGACTGGCGAAAACAGATGAGAGGCGAGATACGACGAAAAGGACGCCGCGAGCGCGATAACACAACGACGACACGACAAGCACTTGCCGCCACGAGCAATCGCGAGAAAATGCTGCTGCGCAGCCAGCGCTACCGTGCTTTGTTTTGACGCACGTCGGCGCGCGCATGTCAACTGCGGGCCGGCTCGGCCAATCGCGTCCCGCCGCGGTGTAAATGTATCATCGCACGAGTCGACACTACGTACGTCAATTTCGCGGCGCGTCTCGTACTACGAAACACGAAAGTTGCTCACAATTGCTCAATATTACCACATAAGCGCCCGCGCGCACACGACCGTGTCCTCCCACCATCGAATTTTTTAGATAAATAACAATATCACTCTCCCCTTATAAATAAAACATGAGAAAACGCGAAAAAAATTAGCTTTTTTTTTTAATTGTCGAAATAGTCACGTCACTCTTTCGCAAATTATTACTGTAGGGACACCTACTGAGAAATGATCTAACTACTTTTAGTTGGTGTGTAAATGTAGCAGATGTCACGATAATCTTTATTTATTTGTGTGTGTGTGTGTTATAATTATAGATTATAGTATACACAAAGAAAATCACTATATGTGTTTCTGGGTAATAATTATAATTAATATTTCTAGATATATTTGTTTTATTATTAATAATTGTCAAAGAAAGAGAGAGAATTTTATATAAATATCTTTTTATAAATTTTTTTTTCTCCAAGAATAATTTCAGTAATTTTTCGATATGCGTAAAAGATGTTTCATCTTTCGTCGATTATTTCACAGAGATAGCGGATGAGTTTTGACAATTCATTCGTGAATTTCGGAGCATTACCAGCGCTGCTCCCGTGTGCGCGGCTTTAAATGTAACGACGCCGGTGGCAGCACTGTTCGCGAACGCTAATTTGTGTTGAACGACACGTATTTCGGTTTTCGGTACGTGCCCGTGAACTGATCCGTACGTACGTACGACGATAGGTATTTCACACGACGGCGACGAATCCGAGATCTGGGAGCCGTTTTTCTCACAGAAAAGGTACGTTCCGCGTGCGCGTCCGCGAGAAACGCGACATTTTTCCATTCCTCGTTCCGTCAGGGAATAAGCCCGAGAAGGGCCAGCCCCCGATTGTTCGACGTTCGACGACCGATAAACAATAGGGGGACGCGTCCCGTGCGAGCGGCGAGCAAAATTTCGCGGCCGACACGATACGAGTACAATACGCGAGTCGCAAAGATGGTCGCCCTCATTTGTCAAGCAACGATGACGACGATGATCTCGTATTCGCCGTGTCCTCTCCCCGCTATGCGCCCCCGTTAGAGTGTGAGAAACCGGAGACGCCAAATTCCAAGTAAATAGCCCGGGATTTATTCTCGTGAGTCGCGAGGAACGGTCGATTCGAGAGAAAGAAAGAGAGAGCGAGAGAGAGACAGAGATCGTATTCCCATATGCGCGAGATTCGTGTCACTCTCCGACGCGGACGTTCCGTTTCTTGACTCTTTCTCGTCTCCGCGAGACTTGGCTCCAAGGTTGCGCGTTTCGTTTCGGACACCGCCTCGAAAAAGTCGACTCTCTCTCTCCCTCCCTTCCTCTCCCTCTCTCTCGCCCAGACGGTGCGTGCAAAATCAGCAGATATATAGTATACCGGAGAGGTATCATGTTTACAAGCGGTGTCGATTCAGTCGAGTTCCGTAGTTTGTGCAAGATAACGATATAGAGCTTAGAGCCCTGTATGTTTATCTGGTTTGTTTGTTTGTTGAATGTTGTACCCCGTTCCCCCCTCCCCCCCCCCTACCTCACGCGCGCGATATCTCTTCGTAATGTATATGTAATATCTGCCGAAAGAATATATGTTATCCCCCTCTACAAAGAATCGATTGTATATATACATTATATCGTAGGTGCGTGTGTCGTCATCGGGATAAACGTTAAATTATATTTTAATGTTGATTATTTTCTCTCCCTGATAAACAATCACACTTTATAACAAATGTCGAATATTGATAGAGAGACTTTGCAGGTGATTGTTCAGTACATCGCTCAACATACTGGCTATGAAAATGAAGATTCCGAACGGTGGATCAGGAAGCGGTTATTACGGGCATGAAACAGGTATCACTTCCTACATGGATAACAACAGCGATACAGAGCCTGAGGTGCAAGGAATAGGCGATGGTGATTTCTCAGAATATCTGTGGATGGAGAATGAGGAGGAATTTGACAAACAGGTACTATTCTTTCTTTTGCCTTGTAAATATCAAATTTTTCAAAATTTTGTCTTTTATTATGTGCAAGAAATTTTCATATAAAATATATATATATATATAATATTTAATTAAATATACAATATACAATAAATGATATGGAACTCTTTCTGGTGTATAGGTACTCCAACAATTAGAAGAGGAAGAATTGATGGAGGAATGTCTAGAAGCAATGTTAGAAGAAGAGAGGCAACATCAGAGGAATATGAATTCCACAGCTTGGTCCACAGCTACTGGCACTTCTGACAATAACGCCGCTGAGCTTTGTCAACAACTTAGCAATCTGAGAATGCCCGACGATCTTGCTAAACAGGTAACAATCAAGATATTTCTTTTCTTTAATGTCTTTTGACATGAAAAAAAAAAAGGTAAAAATCTTTATAATACGCTATTATTAATATCAATATGCTACTGTAATGGAATTTCTAGAGCACGCTAAATCCAGATGCAGCTGAATTTATTCCGGCACGCAAATCAACTGTGGTATCTGTAAGTACATCGTCAGAAACTACAGTCACCACAGAACCATCGTAGAAATCTTTTGTATCTTTCTTCTTGTCCCTCCCTGTTTAAGTCACGTAAAATCGGGCTACATGTAATGTTTAGAGTTTACTATTTCTAATCTGAGACAGTGGTATTATAAGTGGATCGTGTTAGAAGTTCAATGACTGTGACTGTACGTACAAAGATAAAGAGAGATAAAGAGCGCGAGCTGTGCTGCATGGTGCGTAATGTGCGTCATCCAAACGTAATGCCAATTACGTAACCTCCGGGTGAAATACTTAAATGTAATACCGAAATTTTTATAGACAAAAAATATCGAACGTGATATTGCGTGGGATAATTATGTATATGTTTTTTGCCGAAAAATATTAACGAACGATCGTGTATAAAAATCACTTGTTAAAAAAAATTTGCAATTTATATCTCTTGTTCAATGCCGTTTACATCAAGAATAGGTTTTCGCGGTGGCAGATATTTTTAGCATTTTT
This sequence comes from Formica exsecta, assembly GCF_003651465.1. Classification (NCBI taxonomy): domain Eukaryota; kingdom Metazoa; phylum Arthropoda; class Insecta; order Hymenoptera; family Formicidae; genus Formica; species Formica exsecta. Next base: position 415,311 of record NW_021851539.1, on the reverse strand, counting down.
AATTTATATAAATTACAATCATTGCACGGGAATAACTTATCTTGTATGGGAATAACTTATTGTTTACACACACATTGAAAGAACAGAAGGAATAGAATGCATGGATCGCTTAGACAGAAGAAAGTCTCATAAGTTTCTAAAGTAATGTATATACACACACAAGCAAGAACATACACACATACTGTTTTGTAAATTATGTTCATATCTTATGTATATGTATGTCTCGATCAAATCCCATCATCGTGGAGAGTAAACCTTTTTATCTTTTTCATCAAGCTGTAAAACACAATTGTAAAACTTTTTACAGCCTGAAAAAGTGTTTTACAGTTTGGTGTCCATCTGCCCAATGAAAACTTTCCTTAAGAGTTCCTTTTGTAATACTTATAGCAGAGAGAATGAAATATTTACAGAATCATTAGCAGGACATATTTTACCATGATCATATATTGAAGATATGTTAATAATAACAAATATTTTGCTTCCGATAGATGAATCGACAATTGCAAGCGTATAAATGCGGAAAATCAGGATTATAATTTGTACAAATATATTGTTTCGCTTAGAAATTTGCGTAAGAAAGATATATTCGAGTACTATCACATCGAGTCCTGCTTCAGCATTCATTCAACAAACTTAAAGATCTCAAGTGAAAGTCTTACTTAGGCTGTGAGGGACTCTTTTTATGACTCTTTTAGTGACACTGAGAATCAGGATACTATTTACTTATTTTTTAAATCAATTTCCATGAGATACTTCGAAATTTCAGGAGATTATAGGTTGTAGTGTAATCTCAATATGAGAATAGAATAAATGGTGAATGTACTTCAAATCCGCTTGAATAGCAAGAAGATTGATTTGACTTTTGCATAATATTTATACATATATACTCATTATTTACGAAAAGAGAGAGAGTGGATATCACATCACATCACATATTTATACAATATTTGATATTTCTTCTCGTATCTCTTGTGATTTCTCTTATGAATAATTTGTTTTACTTGAAATAACTTTTAAATCATGTCATCTCGTAATCCTCCTTTAAAATTTGAGAAAATATTGAATTATATCCTCTGTAAATTTAAAATCAAACTTTTTGCAATCCAAGATTATAATAACGATTAAAATGCATTCGTGCTTACTTACTTGGTGATATCTGCCATTCTTTTTAATGATTATGAATAAGTGTACGAGTTTTAATAAGATCTATATATTGAGATATCTATATATTGTTTCGTGTTTGCGTTCTATATACTTTATACGTGGTAAATATATGCACATTGTTTTAGTCACAACCTGGTTTAGCATGAACGTAGAAACTGTGATTATCAAAAAACAGCGCGTTACTAAGTTTACCGAATATTATTCACATATATGAGACACATTATATTAATTTTTTACAATCCACTTTGGAATCACTTTTCCTGTCGTTTATTTTATACACAAGAAATACGATATTATTAAGCTTATAATATACACTCTCAGTTACAGACTTAATTGTCAAAAGAATAAAAATTATAAAAAACGGCAAGGCGCGAGACTCTGGGAATAATTGAATATTTTATGATGTGTTACATTTAACAAATTAAAGATGACACAAGGAGATTACGAATTTTGCGATGCTTAAAAAAAAAAAATCAAATCAATGCGAGTCTAAACTAAAGCAGAGACTGATTTCACGTCCATTCTTACGTCAGCTTTAATACCTGAAGTAGATCGTATATAACCATCTTTTAATTATTACTTTACAATCGCTAATCTAGGCTCTATGTAATATAGAAAATTATTTGCAATATTATACTATCCTGCATAATATTGAGATATACCGTTGATAAACTGATATTGATAAAAATATGCCGACTATTATTCTATATTTAAGGATTTATTGATTAAAAAAGAAATCTAGTTTCTGCTATATGTCTGTCTTAAAACTTCGTTTCTTAAAATTTTCACAACAAATTGATCTTATCTATCGAAAAGAGAGAGAGTGGATATCACATCACATCACATATTTATACAATATTTGATATTTCTTCTCGTATCTCTTGTGATTTCTCTTATGAATAATTTGTTTTACTTGAAATAACTTTTAAATCATGTTATCTCGTAATCCTCCTTTAAAATTTGAGAAAATATTGAATTATATCCTCTGTAAATTTAAAATCAAACTTTTTGCAATCCAAGATTATAATAACGATTAAAATGCATTCGTGCTTACTTACTTGGTGATATCTGCCATTCTTTTTAATGATTATGAATAAGTGTACGAGTTTTAATAAGATCTATATATTGAGATATCTATATATTGTTTCGTGTTTGCGTTCTATATACTTTATACGTGGTAAATATATGCACATTGTTTTAGTCACAACCTGGTTTAGCATGAACGTAGAAACTGTGATTATCAAAAAACAGCGCGTTACTAAGTTTACCGAATATTATTCACATATATGAGACACATTATATTAATTTTTTACAATCCACTTTGGAATCACTTTTCCTGTCGTTTATTTTATACACAAGAAATACGATATTATTAAGCTTATAATATACACTCTCAGTTACAGACTTAATTGTCAAAAGAATAAAAATTATAAAAAACGGCAAGGCGCGAGACTCTGGGAATAATTGAATATTTTATGATGTGTTACATTTAACAAATTAAAGATGACACAAGGAGATTACGAATTTTGCGATGCTTAAAAAAAAAAAATCAAATCAATGCGAGTCTAAACTAAAGCAGAGACTGATTTCACGTCCATTCTTACGTCAGCTTTAATACCTGAAGTAGATCGTATATAACCATCTTTTAATTATTACTTTACAATCGCTAATCTAGGCTCTATGTAATATAGAAAATTATTTGCAATATTATACTATCCTGCATAATATTGAGATATACCGTTGATAAACTGATATTGATAAAAATATGCCGACTATTATTCTATATTTAAGGATTTATTGATTAAAAAAGAAATCTAGTTTCTGCTATATGTCTGTCTTAAAACTTCGTTTCTTAAAATTTTCACAACAAATTGATCTTATCTATAAAAAAAAAAAAGTATGCGGATAAAGATGCGATTTATTTGCAGATTATATAAATAAGTCAGTCGTTATGTGTGAAAAATATATGTCATAAGTGTATCCATATCCTTCATCATTGTTCAAATTGTACAAATTTAATTTTGCTTTAACATTTTCAAATAATGCAAGTCACATAATACGTTATATATGATATTAGAAACTGCATCACAATAGATTTCTGAATTGAGATTTATAAATGCCGCATGATTTATTCGCATAATTTCTTAGATTTCTTATAATTCTTAAACTCTCTTGTCTCGAATCTTTGATAATTATTGCTCATCACTTTCTTTTCAACTCACTTGCATATATTGATATCTCTAATCAACATGTAACATTAAGAATATTAGGTTATTCTAGATTTAAGAAAATGTGCAGCTGTAATCTTCTCGTACAGTACTACAATAAACGATAGTCATACATCATCGTATAATAACTGATTATATATATCTACAGTAACCAATGCGAATACATTATATCTCGAATGTACTGTGAGAGAGTTTGATCATTTGCGTGTTTACGAGAATAACTGTATCTCTTTTTAGCATTATGTTAATCAAAAGAAAAAAAAAGTACAAAAGCAAAATGACATATAAAAATATAATTTTCACGTTAGGTCACGGAAGAATGACAAATGTATCATTCTCCGCATTATTATTATACATTCACCATATTATATACACTCTGTGCAATGCAACGCATATTGGATTGTAAAATAGCTAGTATATATTAATTCAAGATATAGATGATATATTAATTTTATATATATACATATTATATATATATTATTTTAACTTATAATGTATTTTTGTCATTTCTAGCAATTTTTTGCATATGTGGTTTTTCTCGTGCCCACTCCTTATTTTTTTCTTGTAGCATTTAATGTATAGCATAAAGCAAAATATAGATACATGTATTAAAATGTACATTTTATTTCCATTCTTTTCTATCCCACATGTCATAATAAGAGAACATCACTTGAATATATATGGATAATTTTGTATGAAAATAAATCATCATACATATGTGAAATAATAAATAGGTCATTATTATGAGAAAAGCATCACCTTATATTTGGCAGCATATTGATTACAATATTTCAATCTTAAAAGTAATTATAATATCGTTAATATTTATCTCGATAATAAAAAATGATACGATGCCACTTTATTACATAACATATTGGCATCTATTTCGTGTCGTATAATCGATGGTTCAATTCTATGTAGCTACAAAGAATCTGCAATATATTATAATATAATAATATATATGTATCAGAGTACTGAAATATAGTATGTTTCCTAAGACGTAAGAAGTAATAGTTCTGTATACTTAAGTAGACAGACAATAAAAATCACTTTGATAATAAAGTGAATAATAATTTGATACAAAGTGAATATATATAATGATATAAATCTCATACCACACATTGCATTTCTTCGCAAATGTGAGGATTAAATTACAAAAACCATAAATGATATCAGAGACAATTTGACGATGCTTCATCTTGCCCTATTAGAATTAATGAAATAAAATATAAATTTTTATGCACGAAAGAAAATATATATAATTGTATGAAAAAATAAATAATTCATAAATTGTATAGAATTCTTATATTTACGTTTTATCCCTCCATTACCTTTATTTATAGACTTTAGGGGAAACCACTCGCGCGCGAGCGGATGTAATCGTAATACTTGATATATTTTATTTTTGAGAGAACTTTGTATATTAGATTGAGTATATTTGTATATTACAAAATACGAAATATATATAAAGAATTATTCAATATATATAGAGCTAAATACATTGCTCTCTGGTTTTCTTCTTTTGGCCTTTCACAGTAATTAAAATCTTACTTGTATTACAAATGTTACATTGTATAGAGTACAATATAACATTAATATATAACACACATCAATTCTGATATACGTTTGATTATCAAAATAAAATTGATAATAAAAAGATTATTATTAGGATATGGACTAAATGGGAATTGGAATTTTTTTCTTCACATTCACATATTCCTACTCATTCAATTGTTTGTAATACAAAAATTAAAAATGATATTCGCCCATAACTATGTAATAATATATTTGCTTATATACAAGTTAATATAGTAAATACTTTATAATCTGCAGTCTCTTTATTTCGATACAATACTGTGTCAATCCATGATCAGTTTTATTCACCTCGTATAAACTCAATTCTTCACAAAAAAAATAAGAATAATAGAATTTACTATAAGAAGAAAAAATTTACATAAAGATATATTTCTAATCTGAACGCTATCACGTCTAAGTAGATACTGATATTAAAAAATCTTAATAATAAATATACATAGAATAAAAATCACCAATATAAAGTTATATAAAATAATATAAACCAATAAGAAATATATTGTATTGTCGAAAAATAAATTAGTAATATAGGAAGTAATAGGATTCTTGTAATTTGTCGCATGAGTGAAATGTGTATGTGTCACTCTTACAGCTAAAAAAATGTAATAGATAATATAAAGATTTTCCATTATGCGAGTAAAAACTCAAATACAATCATACTGTATGGACTCACAAACAAATATGATTTGTAACATAAAATCCTTATTATACTTAATTGTGCCCCTGTAAGATTGAATATGATGATTGTGTGTATGTCTTTCAGCCTTTCTTAATTCCTACTAATTTTCTCGTTAAAACGGCTCTTCAAAATTGCATTGGTTATTTCTTGGAATTATGTATTATTCGCTTTTATTACTGTGATTATTGTTCTCGATTAAAAACTAATAGTTAACATACTTAAATTGTATATTCATGCGTAGTATACCACGGAATGATCAAGACATTCTATATCGTTCACATTTTAAACTTCATCGAAAATAAAATATTTTGGCCTTACATAACTCTTGAAAGGTGATGCTGTATGTATATATATATTTAATACATTACTTCTATTTTTTCGTTTACTTACATTGGCAGAGCTTATACACTCTCGGTAGGGCTTTGAAATTCCGAAAGTGCATGTATAGGATTCTGCACCTTCTTTTGCGAACCTTTACGCACTTTCGCTCTCACCTCTTCAGGTCTCTCGGGACGTACTAACGGTTTCTTCTCCGGAGCCTTCATCTTCCATATGACGATAGGAGACTAATTAAAACACAAATAACAAATATGTATTATTATATATTAAATATCTACATATATATTTTCTTTACTAAATTTGTGCTTTGAGATTAATATTAATGATTGCATTGATTAAATGTCAACATGTTTTATTTTAACATTTATATATGATATAGCATATTTAATAAACTTTTAAGTCTCTAATATTTAATAGAAAAAAAAGTACAAAGCAAAATGACATATAAAATTGGCAAAAATACTCTATAACATTTGTGCATGAATGATTTATTAAGGCAGCATATATAAGATAGCATATACTTACATACTGAAAATCCACAAATGTTAGTGTAGAGAAATAAAAAAAATATAAAATATATATATAATATAATGAGAGTATAACTATAGTAATTTTAAAATTTTATAATACCAAAACAGATATTATTTAACTTTTTTACTATTGTGTAATACTCTAATGTATCTTTCAACTGACTTTGTAAAGCGTCTAATTAAACTCTCTATAATTGGACAAGCTAATGGAGATTGAGGAAGATATAATAATAAATTGTATAATTTCAAATATAACAGGTTATTGACTCAATAGCTGTTAATTTATAATATAATTAATTGTTAATATACACTAAGACTTAGTTATTACTATAATCAAAAGTAATAAATGCGGATGAAACTTACCGTTACCGTGGATTGTCGTGGATACTTCGTCGACGCGACGTAAGAAGCTTTCACCGTAAGCACAACGGCATTCATCAAGTTTTTGGCAGCCTGTATGAGAGAGGTTGCGCTATCTAGGCCGGAGACGATCAACTCGCCACTGATATTCTGCACATCTGCCTTCACCTTACTCGTAATATTCATCTGGTGACAATAGAGCGCTATGCGTTGCAAATACGCCAAGAGATCTTTCTTTGTGGAACTCTCCGGGCACTGATCGGCAATCTGTCTAGTCAGCTTGTCCAGCTTTGTGCCAGCTTCGGAGATCTTCTTCGCCGCATTTATAACGTCCATGGTCGTTTTCAGGGGACCTCGGCCGCGAGTAAAGTCCGTCATCTCCATCATAATCATGCACATGTGCTTAGCAAGAACGATAATGTCATTGCCGGCATCGTCCCATTTCGCCACCTCTTTATCGAATTTGAGTTTCTCGCTCTTGAAATATTCGACCTGTTGCAGGATTTTCTGCTTGTCCTCCTCCGGCATCTTTCTCATTGCTTCACGGGCGGTCGTGATGCCGCTGATCTCCGGGTACTCGTCCACACCGTGTTCCCCGGTCTGAGCGCTAGACTTGCTACGTGTTTCCAACGTGTAATGCTCATCCAGTTCCACATCTTCAGGATCCAGGTCCTCATCCGCCTGAAAAATGACGAGAAATTAAAAATAACGAAGAAGAGAATAGCCGTAAAGTTTTTACGGTTCTCTTTACCCTGTTCATCAGCACAGCTCGCCTGATTTCGCGAACTCCGTCGTACACCAATCTAGACGCGTCGATGAAATCGTTTTCGTCCACTTCTTGCGCCGGATTGCTGCGCAGAGCATTCACAGCCTCCTCCACTCGTTGCTCAAAGTTTGGCATCACTTGTTTTCTGAGAACCTTCACCGCTTCAAGAACTCGCTTAGTGTAAATGCATGGCTCATAATTGTCCATCTCAGCTTGTACGACATTGCACACTCTGGCGGAACGGCCGAGTATTGCACCCGCATGTCTATCTAGAGTGTCAGCATCACCGGGACGCACTTGTAATGCCAAGACACATTTGTTGACGTCGTCCAGAATATGATTTTCGGAGACCGCCAGGAAATCGTCGATCGTGGTGATATCGTCCACAGCCTCCGTCAATACGCGCATCTGATTTTCCCACGCCTGGCGGAATACCTTCATATTGTCCTTCGCAACATCCGTATTTCGTGCAGCCCACACGCGCGCAGCGTTGATCACCTGTGGGCATAGATTCTCTATTTGCGCAGCAGCGTAACGCACCATTTTTACGCCATCTTCGTTGTTAGACATACTGCACACCAGATTTGCAACCTGTTCAAAGAAAATAAATAATTTTAATCTTATTATATTTAAAATATCTCAATGAGAGCACATTCATAAAAGAAATTATTTTTCTATTTATTATAATATTTATGTAAGAATTATTTACCTCTACCAGTTTATTCGCATGTTCCGTGAAAATAAGCGCATACTCTTCCACTTCCTTGATCCAACCCTTTTCTGCTGCTTCGTACAGAGCTTGTAACGGCGCGCTCGTTTCCAGGAAACTATCCGATACATGATCAACTACAGCTTTGCGCAATTGTCTGCGAAGATCACGGGTCTTTCTACACATGTGATCTATGGCTCTCTCTAAGCCTTCAGATTGTTCCTTGACGCCCATCTGTCAATATATATTTATCGATTAATTTTGTACAAACTTGATAAAGTATTTTTGTACTTTACACAGCTATAAATGATTGCTTAATATGCAACATGGTTATTGTTAGTTTAAATCCGATCCGTATTATAGAAAAAAATAAACGTATAATTGTGGAAAAAATATATAAATAATATTATTAAAATAATGTTATATATTAATATATATATAATATGTAAAATGTATTCTAAAATATTAAATAATAATTGATTATGATTTTTAGCAGCATATTTGCAGCACAAGCGTTATTTACAAATTAAATATGTACAAAGTATCTCGGAGATACATGCCAAGCCACTTTTTACTTAGGCATTCTTTGGTAAACTTAAAATCAATCTTTAACAAAAAAGTCGAGAGAACTGATATTTTTCAAATTACAAGCATTATAAAAATATAAATTGTTATTCTTTTTTGAGATGTAAACTTTATTCTCTATTTAATTTCAAGATATTCAAGATTGAAAGTTTGAAATAAATAATGATTTTCTTCAACATTTTCATTAAGGAAAGATCGATCCCAAAATTAGTTCAAGTTTCTACATGTGAAAAGTGGCCTGTATTAAAACGTGATGTATATGTGTATATATATATTTACTATTTATGTGTATAATTATATGTACAGCACATTCTAATTTTCTACAGTTATGCTAACCTATCGTTTTACTTATTGCATTTTATATTGCATTTAGATTTATTTTTCGTTTTATATAACTGCCAAATTATATATATTAGTCACTTAATCTTTATATATAAAAATGTAGAAAAAATTAGAAAACTAATTATTAAAACAGACAGTGGGCATGTAGCTAATAATCTAATGATTAGTGCTGGTTACTGTGAATGAAAATATGCATTGGTAGTGTGTAAGAAATCTAAGATAATGTGTATATGCGTATTAAAAAACCCATGGAGAAAGTATTTAATTATTTAATAAATATGCAACAAAAATACAAAGAAAATGTAAGATTACTTCTCGCATATTTACCCGTTTCCCACCCCGAGCGCGCTGTAACTGGCCATCACCAACAAAAACAAATCAATAGAATATTGTTTCAATAACTATAAAAAGTTTCAATAAATAAGAATAAATCGCATATTTTATGCATAATTGATTGTATCGTATAAAATTTTATAAAAAATAGCAAATAAGATTCTTAAACTGAAAATACTAGAATGAACAATGTCATATATTTATAAATGTCATATATTTATAATATTGGATGTTGTAAAGTTCTAAACTATTGAATAAGCGCTTTATTTTAGAGCGAGATAATAATAGTAAACTGTCGTTTACAGAGTATAGTTGTGTTTATTTTGTATATTCGAAAAAATAAAAGATTAATATATCTCTTACTCGATCAATTATCATTATTCAATGCAAACTGATGATCAATCAATACATTAATTTAGCGCTTTATTATTCAAGGAACCAAAATTCAAGAGAAAAAATCTAAAAAAAAATCCACCCAAGTCTAATTATTACACTTAGTATCAAATTACTCTCTTATTCTAATCATGATATTATAATTGATACATTCGTATCTACTCGTATTTACTTAATCAAAAATATCTATGCTCCTTTCTCATCCTTTTGATATGTCAACACTACATATTATTCGCACATTTCTTTTTATATAATCATAATCATCTCTACTTACGTTGTTCATGTATTCACTCAGAAGATCCTGAAGCGCCTGTCTGACCGCGTTACATTCAGCGACAATGCGCTCTCTACGTTCGTCCCTGGTGCACGACGAATCCGCCATCAATGCGGCCCCGCTGATAATACTTTCCAATCTCTCCTCGAGGCTCGGCCGCGTACGAACTTCGTTATATGCAAGCGGAGACATCACCATCCTTTCATCGAAGTCATCCAACGCGGCGGCCAACTCGCCCGGACCTTCGTAAGGATGCTGATTGTCGGGCGGAGTTTTCCCTTGAGCAACGTCATTTATCGTGTTCACGGCTTCGCACACCTGCTTCAGCACGTAATCGCGATTCGCCTTGGCTGCCGCCAGATCGGGATGCTGCACATATACCTTCGACGCGGTGAGCAACATGGTGGAATGTTTCTTCAGGACGGCCCGAGCAGCCGCCAAATCGTCTCTGAGCTGTGGATCCTTTAGCTCGTGTTGACGCTTGGCCGCCTGATGGATCAATTCGGCGGCGTTTCTGCCAAATTCCTTGATATTCTGGATTAATTCGCCCTGTGAGGAGGCGTTCTTCAACTTTTTCAGATCATCCTCCACTACGTATAATGATTTCAAGAGCAAGTGAACATCAACCATGTCTGCTAAAATAAGTAAACGCGTCACCGCTGACAATAAATTCCTTGCGGCGCGTACCATATTGCCGCGTTTCAGCGACGAGCATGGATCCTCAGAAAATTCCCTGTATAAATGATTTCCACGTTAAATGAGCACATAATATAGCAATAAAAATATCCACATTTATAAATATAAATAAGTAAGCTGTTATACCTTGCAGCAATGCTCATTGCTGCACCTGTTTTTCTCACTTCTTCTACAGCGCTTAACATTTCCGCTGTAATGTCCGGATTTTCATAGGCGATCTTTTCACCTTTTTCGATAAAATTGGTAGTTGCTTTTTCTACGGTTCCAACAAGCGCGCTAGCCCTCTTTGATTTTCCTTTCTTTTTCTTGCTGGGACCTTTTGTGTTCACTAATGTGGTAACTTGAAGCACTAGCGGCTCTAATGTTTTCTCTACAGACATGGTCCGTATCTCCAAGTTTTTTGGATCCCATTTCAAAGTAATTGGCCCAAAGTGATCAGACATGTTTATGATATCAATATTTATCCTATAATTACATAAAATTTTGTATCATTATTTCAATTTTGTTATTTTTGTGTGCATCTGGAATATTTTAGTGTTCTCAAAAATTTCCAATGTATTAAATCACATATAAGGTGCTTATTGATATATATATATATATATATATATATATAATTTTTTTGAAATTAATGCTTAGCACATAAAGCTTTCTAAAATTCATTTCTATTAACTATCAACATAATAATAGCCATATATAATAGACGCAATGGATAATACTCTATTCTCTTTTTATACAAAAAATTAAATGACTTGCTCATACATTTTTATAAGTCGTTTTCCTTTTATTATAATTGTCCATCATAAATTTTATAATTTAAAGATGCTATTATTTTCATTTAATTATATTCTATAAACAAATATTATACATTCAGAATGAAACTTAAATGAAATACATATTCAGCTTTTCATATTAATTGATCATGTGTATCAAATTAGAAAAAGCCAGTATCTATCGATTCTGCAGATAAGTGAATTCAAGATTAAAAATTACCCAATTGGAATATTTATACCACTCGTCTAGTGTGTCAAATGTAAATATCGTTGACTGTATCTCCTCTCTGAATTTCTCGGCCAGAACGTGCGACGAGAAGATGAATCACTGTGATTGATAATGTTGCTATTATTTTTGTCTTTCTACATCCGTTTGTGCGATCCGTAAATCTCGCAATTTCCAATAGCAACTACATTTGATTCCGTTTGATTCCGAAGGAAACGTCGTCACACGTCCTTTGCACACGCGCTAGTATACGGGTAGACGAAGGTAACGCATAAGGACGAGGGAAGAGGGAAGGGGGTATTCGAGACAGAACGAACCCGGCCTACCTGCATCAAAGTGGAAAGAACTTTCGGCTGGTGCGATTTTTTCCCGCCGTTAACAGTAACAGGCTCGCGCGAAATCTCGTCACGATATCTCGTGCAAAATTGGCAGCATTAAACGTAATGAACAAGATCCAACTACGGAGATAGAGTCCAAGTTTCTGACGATGTATCACCCCATTGGCATCTCGCTTACGCCTCGAGTTTCTGACGTCATTATTTCCGCTAGGCTCGAAGGATTGGCGCGCCTGCTCACTCGGTTATCATTAGGCGAGGCTAATTCTTTGCGCGTGCGCATCCGAGAAAGAGAAAGAAGCTGAGAGAGAGAGAGAGAGAGAGAGAGAGAGAGAAGGTGCCAGCGAAACGAACAGACCTCTCTATTGACTTATCATCGGGAAATTTCAGAACATATCTTTGGAATGTGCACGAACGTGCGAATCTGTGAATCGGTGCAAGTGCAAGGTGACCCAAAACCAGGGTTGGGCAATTTGGCGCTGCGAATGGTTTCCTACGATTCCTATGTATAAAAACGTATAATACGTATAAAACGTATAAAACGTATTATACATGGCAAAACTGTAAAGGTGCCATTACATGGCAACATTAAGCGTCGAGCGTCTGCGTAGAAAATTGCGCAGAATCTAATTTCAGCCTAGAATCTATCTCTTTTAAATTCTGCGCATTTTTCTGCGCAGACGCTCGACGCTTAATGTTGCCATGTAGGCCGGTATTCATAGTCCGTTCTTATATCCAAGATCGTCTTAAGTGTGGTCTTGGGTCGTCTTAAGATCCCATTCAACCAATGAAATGGCCGCATAGTATCTTAAGATCGTACTTAAGACGATCTTGAATATAAGAACGGACTATGAATACCGGCCGTAAAGGTACCTTAAAGGCCGTATTACACTACGGTTTGCGGGCTCGGTTGCAGTTGAGGGTACCGTTGATGTTTGCGGATTGACCAATCAGAGCAAAGCAGCTTGTCGGCTGATTGGTCAATCCGCAACTGTCAACCGTAACTCCAACCGCAACCAACCTCCTTAGTGAAATACAATCTTAAAAAGCGGGATTCTGACCTAATAAAGTAGTAAACAAGGAAAATAACCGAATACGGACGTGTTTAAAATATTGTTTTTTTTTGTTTTTGGTTAGACTCGATTGCACATGCGCACTATAGTGGCGCCACTTTAAAGCACCTTTACATGGCAGCATTAAGCGTCGAGCGTCTGCGCAGAAAAATGCGCAGAATTTAAAAGAGATAGATTCTAGGCTGAAATTAGATTCTGCGCAATTTTCTGCGCAGACGCTCGACGCTTAACGCTGCCATGTAATGGCACCTTTACGCGGCGCCATATTATTATACATGGATGAGAGAAACCTATGGACGTATTTAAACCAGGAAAATAACCGAATACGGACGTGTTTAAAATATTGTTTTTTTCTGGTTTTTGGTTAGACTCGATTGCACATGCGCACTATAGTGGCGCCACTTTAAAGCACCTTTACATGGCAGCATTAAGCGTCGAGCGTCTGCGCAGAAAAATGCGCAGAATTTAAAAGAGATAGATTCTAGGCTGAAATTAGATTCTGCGCAATTTTCTACGCAGACGCTCGACGCTTAACGCTGCCATGTAATGGCACCTTTACGCGGCGCCATATTATTATACATGGATGAGAGAAACCTATGGACGTATTCATAGACATAGTATATCTAGACCATAGACATAGTATATCTAGACCATAGACATAGTATATCTAGACCATAGACATAGTATATCTAGACCATAGACATAGTATATCTAGACCGAGCGTTTGCCTTTATTTAAGGAGTGGGGGTAAAGAACACGTAGAAAAGGACATACTCTGTTTCGTGCCTCTTGCATCGGTCTAGATATACTATGTCTATGGTCTAGATATACTATGTCTATGCTTGTAGCTAACATATGACATATATATAGTATATATCTGTTATATATCTTTTATATAGTGTAGTATTTGCACTTTCAAAAGACAATTTTCTTTTAATTTACTCACAAAACTAAGCATAATTTTAATTCAACTTCAAATCTTATTATTTTATACATCTATCCGATATAAAACGAAGCAAATAAAACGCTACTATTTGAACATAGTTATAATTTAATACAAAATTACAACAAGTAATTACAAGTATCATCCGAATAGTTGTAACCGATCTGTAGAGAGTGTTGATGATAGTGATAACAAGGATGAATAAAAGTTTTGACACATTTGTTTGTAATTTTGTATTAAATAATAACTATGTTCAAATAGTGGCGTTTTATTTGCTTTATTTTATATCGAATAGAATGCATAAAATAATAAGGTTGTGGCGATGCGTTGCTAAGGAGCGAGGGGTAAGAGGGGAGCAGTGAGCAGTAGGCGTGAGCTAAAAAATCCAGCCGAAAGTTACAAATAAATCCCAGTTCACTTATACGTCGGGGGCGACGCGTGACGCCGGGCGTAGAGTCGCGGCCTGGTAATCGAGAGATTCCAGGTTCGATTCCGCTCGGGTCCCGTCCTTCCCACATGCCTCAAAAGAGGTTTTTCCACAGATTATCATATAAAACTCTATCCTTCCACTTCCCCACATGCCTCAGAAAGAGGTTTCACATTATCCGATATAATGAATAATAGTATATAAAAAGGGCTACATAATTAACTTATACACTATATAATTTATAAATGTAATAAAGTTAATTACTTACAATGTTTGATGATTAGATGCAGCAGAGATCTGGATTTACCTCTTTTTTTTTTTTTATTTAAATGACCAATATGATCAGGGGTAGATCAATATATTCGGGCCAACAACAGGTTATATTAGAATATAAATTTCAGTGAGTACGTTCTCTTGGGGAAGGAGAGAAGGAAGGAATTTGTTTGGGAGGTGGTAGGGAAGGAAAAATAGGAAAGCGCAGGCCAGGGTCGAGTCGGGAATCGAACCCGAGATCTCTGGGATGTGAGTCAGACGCGCTACTCCCTGAGCCACCAGAGGCCCTCTGGATTTACTCCACCGCCACAAATGCAGATCAACGTATTCCTATGTCACAACAAAAACCGTCGAGAGAACAGTTATTAAAAGAAATTTACAAAAAAATTTGCTTTTTCTATTTATCTCTCTTGCAATGTATTCGTGTAAATTTTGCATTTCTATATTAATCGGAGCATATTTTAACAATTAAATGCTTTTCTTTTTTATTTGTTTTTTCTTTTTGCATGTTATGACTTCTTTTTATTCTTTTTATGTATAAAATATTAAAAACATTGCTTTTTATATTTATAATATTTATAATAAAATTCTAATAATGTCTTATTTCAACTAAGTTTTATCAGGAATGACCCAACTGCAATGCAAGGCTTACAAAATTATTTATAATTTCTGTATCTATGATTTTCGAATAAACTCATTTAGGTGTTTTTGGAACAGTGATTTTTCACATTCCACATCAAAGAAAAAGAAGAAATTGGCAGACAAAATATTGCGTCAGAAAGTACGTGATTTGGTGCCAGAGTCGCAAGCATATATGGATTTACTCGCGTTTGAGAGAAAATTGGATGCAACTATAATGCGGAAGCGTCTCGATATTCAAGAGGCTTTGAAACGACCAATGAAGCAGAAAGGAAAATTGCGCGTTTTTATTTCAAATGCGTTTTATTTGCCATTGAGTATATCAGCCATTGCAGGTATTCTCTTTTTACATAAGATTAAACATTATCACAGTGTTCAGGAAATATCGCTCCCTTTTCTCAATCATTGCACCGGCATCTCACTTACTCTAGTCCTTCTCTCTAGCATTCTCTCTCTCTTCCTTTTTCCTCTTGTACGCGGCCGTGACCCAATCCCGCAGCCTGTCCTATCAATCTAACTAGTCTCGCGCAATGTTATCACCCAATCATAAGCACGCTCTCAGGACCTTATCCGCGCTCCTGCGTCGATATCGACCCTTCCGGAAATCCTCGATCTTCCTGTGAGTACCGGTCTATCGTGACGCACGTTGCCTTTAGAACAGTTTTCGCTCTCTGAATATTCGGTTTAGATTCTCGTGGCTCTGCTCAAGTGAACTCTAATACGGTTGTCTCAAACGGTCATTGTCATCTCCCGGAAATTAACAGCATCAAATTTAAGAATCATACGCGCGTGAAGTGTGCGCTATCCCTTCTCGGGACACCGGGGACTTGTACGCAGTTATCGTACGAAGCACGCGGTACGTCGTAGAGCGACGTAACATTCTCTTGCAACCTCTCTCGAATTCCTCGGCGGATTTCGCGGTCGTTCTCAATTACAAACTATAGAATTATTGCATAAGATCCTAGACTAATAAGATTTAGTGTAATTATTAGAATAAAGCGAGATATCATCGCTAGAAGAATTGTGAAGTGCGGCTCATATTTCTTTGTGCGTGTGACTCATTGACTGTTCTGCCCGACACCCCCGAAACCAGACATTTCTCGGGTTATTTATTAAACAATATATATATATATTGATCTAATCTACAATCCATGTTTTTGTTAGTGACAATAGTTGTGGGACTGTCCCATAGAGTATTGATGTATGTACTTTAATTGTGTAAAAGCATTTGTAATTCTGTTCAGCCATTATAAAAACTGGTAAAATCAAAAAATTACGTTCGGTTGGTAAAAACATGATGGTCCAGGATCCCCTTAATACATATTGCCCCGCGATACTTTGAAAAAGGCACCCAGTGGCGTAAAATAAATTAATTAATTAAATCATCTAAAATAATTAAAACGTTTAAGTTTCAGAAATAAAATTATTTTTTTAAAACATAAAAATTTTTTCTATTTTATCCAAGGAATCATCCTAATTGACTTTTTTCTCTTTCAAGGCTATTAAAGAAACTGGTAAATCCTTGGGGTGAGCCAAGTTATTACGCCACTGAGTGGCCTTCTTCAAGGCATCATTTAGCTCAGATATTTTAATATTTCCTTTTTGCAACTTTGCACGGAATTCCGTCCATCTTTCTATGTCATTTATATCAAGAAAATGGTTACCCTCTTTAAAAATTTCATCATAATCAATTAAAGTCATATTTTTAATGTTCTTTTTGTTACTAAAGACTTTCAGCCTGATAAAAAGTCTAACATTGGTAGCGAGTTCTCCAACATATAAAATGCGGAGAATATTATTCAATTCTTTCATTTTTAGCTTCATTGTTTGTATCTCAGATTTCATGTTTCCATTTTCTTGCAACAGCTGCTTATTAATTTGGCGAAGGTTTTCGTTTTCTGCAAATTGCCGGTTAACAATTCTATGTAGTTCTTCATTTTCTTTAAACAGCCGCGAAAAAATTCTTGTCTGATGCATGGTTGTTTTATAAATGACTTCATTCGTTAGTATTCTCAAATTTTTCCACATTCTGGAATTAAAAAATGATTTTAGAGGGTGAAATATGAAATCGGATATGCGATCGGATGTTCCTCGTGATATTGAATCGATACACGAGCGATGCTGGATTAAAGAATCGGCTGGAAATTCACAGAAAGTTCGGATCGCACCCACGCGAAAACACAAACGAAACTCCGGTGTCGCCGGTTGAGCTCGAAAGACACGTGTGGAAACTGGAAACGTAAACTAGTAATGGCGGCGTCTGGCGCTCGTTGCCAGTGATCAGTGATGAAAGCTCGTGGGAAAAATCTCGCACATGCGCAGTAGCGGAACCGTCAGCAGGCGTCAATAGCGTATAGTGTATATTGTAAAAAGGATACCGTTTATACCCCCTTACGGGAAAGGTATAGGAAATGTCGAAAGAAATAATTCACACATTTCTATATAAAAGTAAAACGATAAAATTTATTAATTTATTGCGTCTGCAGCCGCAATTATGAATATTAACATTTATAAATATACTCTTATTTATGAATACCAACATTTGTTGCAACGGTAAGGGAAACTGCAGAAAACCTTACCAGTATGTCAAGAAATATAAAACTCTACGCAAAGTATTATATATATAAATATACATAAATGTACATAAAAACTAATATAATTACAATAAAATATATAATAATAAATAACATAATGATAAAAAACAAAATACATAATGATGAAAAATATTAATACATAGACTTTAATGAAATACATAGACTTTAATAATTAATTTATATATTTGAGGAATATATATTAACATGAATTAATAAATAAAATATAAAACATAAATATTTCTCTGTTTTTTTGGAAGTAATTGCCTGAAACAACTAAACAACAAATTAATGAAACACAAAATAACATGAATAAATTTTTTAATAAAAAAAATAAATAATTATAATGCAATGTAAATTAAAAAAAAGAGTTACAGTTAATATCTAAGCATAAAAAATTATTTTAGAAATTATAAAAAATATGATGAACTCTCAAATGCTATAAAAAGGATTACAAAAAAATAAAAAATCAGAAGAAAACATAATAAAAAAAAATGAGAGTATTCACAAAACTAAAATATTGCACAAAATTCTACTAAACACATAAAAAAAAATAATTTTTAACATAAAAAATATAAAAAAATAATTTAAAATGAATACATTGATTAAAAAAAAAAAAAATTATATTTCCAAATTTTTAACTTAAAAAAAAATTTATTACATAAAATATTAAATTAAAGGTTGACGTTGAATAAGAAGAGTATTGATA